>NW_028176215.1:600000-816000 GCF_949987555.1 Borostomias antarcticus
TACTTGGGGGGAGGTGATGAATTACAAGAGAAGGAGAGTTGAGGTGTTTATAATTACAAAGGGGGAGGGTTGAGGTGTTTTACATTTACAAAGGGGAGACTGAAACTAGGGTTTGCAGGGGACTTGGGGGGAGGTTTAAGGTGTTTGGATGTAAATTCCTGGACAGCCTCGTCGTTGGACAACATGCGAATGCTCTCCGTGAGACCCGAGCCGTCGTGGAACGGCTTGGTACGGGGATGCAGACACTCTCTGAGCAGACCGCCCAGACAGAGCGCAACCTGCAGTCCATCGCCCAGACCCTAGCAACCCTCAGTGAGCAGGTGGGCCGGTTAGTCGTTCTCCCGGCCCCGGAAGACAACCCCGTTGCTGGCCTTGCCCCTGCCGCTGAACGTGATGCCCCAGGGGTGTTATACCGGCGGGAGCCAAACCTCTCTAACCCCAAGCCCTATGACGGCGACGTAGTGCAGTGCTCCACATTTCTCATGCAGTGTGATTTTATTTTTACTCACCAGCCCAGCAGGTACTCCCAGGATTCTGAGAAGATCGCGTTTGTGTCCAGCCATCTCACTGGCCAGCCGCTTGGCTGGTTCGAGGCCACATGGAGGGCCAAGGCTTCCTGTCTGAATTCCTACAGCGCGTTCTGCTCCGAGTTCAGAAAGGTGTTTGACCATCCACTCCTGGGCCACGATTCCGCCTCTCGCCTTATGCGCATTCAGCAGGGAAGCCATAGTGTTGCCGAGTACTCTATCGAGTTCAGAATACTAGCAGCGGATAGTGGATGGAATGACGCGGCGCTACAGTCAGCCTTTCAAGCGGGTCTGTCTGAGTCTCTTAAGGACGAGTTGGCACTCAGAGATGAGCCGGCTTCTCTCGATCTCCTGATTTCCCTTGCTGTCAAGATAGACAACCGCCTTCGAGAGCGCAGGAAAGAGAGGAATCTCCGCGCTCCTACTCCCGCAGTTCGGGTCGCTAGTCAGCGCTTTCCCAGTCTACCGCCTCAAACTTCCCCGGGTCCTAACAATGAAACGGTCCCCTTTCAGCCGGCCTCGATATCCCCTGCCTCAGACGAACTCATGCAGCTAGGCGGAGCACGCCTAACCGAGGTGGAACGCACCCGTAGGGTAAATGAGCGCCTCTGTTTTTACTGCGGCCAGCCCGGACACAGCCGCGTGTCCTGCCCCGTTCGGCCAAAAGCCCACGCTCGCCAGTGAAAGTGGGATCACTGGTGAGCGGTGCTTCGTCTCCCACACCCCCTCCCAGGCAGTCTAGGACCGCCGGAGCCGGTTTGAATGTGGTCCTCCGCCGATGCCCTGGGGCGCATGCACCTCGAGGCCACTATTATTGTTAATCGGCAGTCCTTCACTGTACCCGCTCTGGTTGATTCCGGGGCCGACGACTGCTTTATCGACTCTCAGTTGGTCCGTCAAGCTGGCATCACCACCATACCCCGTGACACCCCCATTGACGTCCATGACCTGAGTGGCGGGCTCTTAGCCAACGTTTCCCATGTCACCGAGCCTCTTGATGTGGTTCTGTCAGGTAACCACCATGAGTCCATGTCCCTCCTAGTCATCTCCTCGTCTCTAAGCCCCATTGTTCTGGGTCAGCCCTGGTTGAGACGTCACAACCCACACATTGACTGGATCGCCAATAAGGTGAGTGGCTGGAGCCCCTACTGCCATAACACCTGTCTCACGTCGGCCCTGCCGCCTGCTGAGGGCGCCATCGCCCCATTTGGACCCCCAGACCTGTCCATAGTCCCTCCCGAGTACCATGACATTGGGGAGGTGTTCAGTACGCAGCGGGCCCTTACTCTGCCACCCCACCGCCCTTATGATTGCTCCATTGAACTCCTCCCTGGAGCCCCCTTGCCATCTGGGCGTTTGTTCAACCTGTCCAGGCCTGAACGGGAAGCTATGGAGACCTACATCCGTGACTCCCTGGCATCAGGCATCATCAAGCCCTCGTCCTCTCCGGTAGGTGCTGGATTCTTTTTTGTGGCCAAGAAGGACGGCACCTTGTGACCCTGCATCGACTACCGGGCCCTAAATAGCATAACGGTGAGGAACAAGTACTCTCTGCCCCTCCTCGCCTCTGCCTTTGAACCCCTCCAGGGAGCTACCATATTCTCCAAACTCGATCTTAGAAACGCGTATCACCTGGTCCGTATCAGAGAGGGAGATGAATGGAAAACAGCGTTCAACACCCCGCTCGGACACTTCGAGTACCGTGTCATGCCATTTGGACTTACCAACGCCCCTGCAGTATTCCAGGCCCTGATAAATGACAATCCTCCGGGACTTCCTCCACCGCTGTGTTTTTGTCTATCTAGACGACATCCTAATTTTTTCTCGCTCCCATGAGGAACACATCGCACATGTCAGACAGGTTCTCCAGAGGCTTCTGGAGAATAAGCTGTTTGTGAAAGCTGAGAAGTGTGAATTCCACGTCACCTCTGTGCAGTTCCTGGGCTTCCTCATCGGCAGTGGCCAGGTGCAGGCTACCCCCGAGAAGATCAGGGCGGTGGTGAGCAGGCCTGTCCCCAAGAACCGTAAGGACCTCCAGAGGTTCCTAGGATTTGCCAATTTCTACAGGCGCTTCATCCGCAACTACAGCCGGGTGGCCGCTCCCATGACCGCGCTCACCTCCAAGAACGTCCCCTTCTCGTGGACCCCCGAGGCGGGGGCGGCCTTCGATGAGCTGAAGAGGCTCTTCACGTCTGCTCCGGTCCTCACCCAGCCTGATCCCTCTCTCCAGTTTATTGTGGAGGTCGACGCGTCGGACAGTGGAGTGGGGGCAGTGCTGTCCCAGCGATCACCCACTGATGGTAAAGTCCACCCCTGTGCGTTCTTCTCCCGCCGGCTGGAGCCCGCGGAGCGTAACTACGACGTGGGCAATAAGGAACTGCTTGCTGTCCAGCTAGCCCTTGAGGAGTGGAGGCACTGGTTGGAGGGAGCTGAGGTGCCTTTCATTGTGTGGACTGACCACAAGAATCTGACCTACATCGAGAATGCCAAGAGACTGAACCCGCGGCAAGCCAGGTGGGCTCTGTTTTTTGGTCGTTTCAATTTTACCATCACCTATCGTCCAGGATCCCGCAATGTCAAGCCTGACGCCCTTTCTCGCCAGTATGCTCCCCCCAACCAGGACACTGACGAACCAGACACCATCCTTCCTCCCTCATGTGTGGTGGCCGCTGTAACTTGGGAGATCGAAGGATTGGTGAAGGAGGCCCAGAGGACCCAGCCTGACCCAGGTAACGGCCCTGTTAACTGCCTGTTTGTCCCTGACCATGTCTGTCCCCAGGTCCTCCAGTGGGTTCATGCCTCCCAGTTTGCCTGCCATCCGGGGTCCAGCCGCACTCTAGCCCTTCTCAGGAGACGGTTCTGGTGGCCCTCCATGGCCCAGGACACCAGGGAGTACGTCCGGGCCTGCACGGTGTGTGCACGGAGCAAGGCCTCGCACCAACCCGCCTCCGGTCTGCTGCGCCCCCTGCCGGTCCCTGGTCGCCCGTGGAGCCACATAGGTCTGGACTTCGTGACTGGACTGCCCCCTTCCCAGGGTAACACCACCATACTGACTATTGTGGACCGTTTTTCCAAGTCCGTCCATTTTGTGCCTCTGCCCAAGCTCCCCTCTGCGTCTGAGACTGTTGACCTTCTGGTGACCCACGTGGTCCGGCTCCATGGCATCCCTGCGGACATCGTTTCTGACCGAGGTCCACAGTTCACTTCCCAGGTGTGGAGGGAGTTTTGTCGGGCCATTGGGGCTTCGGTTAGTCTGTCCTCGGGTTACCATCCCCAGACCAATGGGCAAGCCGAGCGAGCCAACCAATACCTGGGGAACGCCCTGCGCTGTGTCACTGGTCGTAACCCCGCTACCTGGAGCCGATACCTCCCCTGGGTGGAGTATGCCCATAACTCCCTTCCTAGCTCTTCCACTGGCTTGTCTCCATTTGAATGCTCCCTGGGTTATCTACCACCTCTATTCCCTGAGCAGGAGGAGGAGCTCGCCGTGCCCTCAGTCCAGGTCCATCTCCGCCGCTGCCACAAGGTGTGGAGGGATGCCCGAGCTGCGCTTGTTCGTTCCACCCGTCGGAGCCAGCACCAGGCAGACCGCCATCGGACCCCGGCCCCTGTCTACCAGCCCGGCCAGGCGGTCTGGCTCTCCTCCAAGGACATCCCCCTGCGGGCCTCGTCACGTAAGCTCACGCCCCGCGACATTGGTCCTTACAAGATAGACAGTGTGGTTAACCCTTCTGCTGTCAGACTGCAGCTGCCCCCGTCCATGAGGATACATCCCACATTCCATGTCTCCCGTGTTAAGCCTGCTCCTGTCAGCCCTCTGTGCCCGCCAGGCGACACCCCGCCACCTGTCCGGATCATCGACGACCAGCCGGCCTGGACTGTCCGACAGCTCCTGGGGGCCCGTCGGCGGGGTCGGGGGTTGCACTACCTTGTGGACTGGGAGGGCTATGGGCCCGAGGAGCGGTGCTGGGTGCCCCGTAGGTTCATCCTGGACCCCTCTCTTATCCGGGATTTCCACCGTGACCATCCTGGCCAGCCCGGTCGGTCGCCAGGTGGCGCCCGTAGAGGGGGGGGTCCTGTCACGGCACCGCCGCGTCAGCCTCGTCCACCTCCTCAGCCCCCTGACCCCGGCCCGAGCCCCGGTTCTGACGCTGGTCCCCAGCCTGTCCCCCAGCCTGACCCTGTCTCTCCAGTGCCGGACTCCGTTTCCCCCAGCACCTCCCAGAGCCTGCAGCGGGAACTGCGGGCACGTCTGCGGTCACAAGCCAGACACGCCCCCGATCCACACCTGCCGTGCGTCACCTTGATTGCCTCTCCTCCACACCTCAACGCACCTGGTCCTGATCAACCAATCGCCAGCAGGATAAGAAGCCGGTCCACACAGCCCTCTGTGCCAGATCGTTGACCAACCCAGTGGGTAACACGACTCCAGCTAAATCCCTACTCCTTACTCGAGCCTGTCTCACCGTTCTTTGTTTTCATTCATCCTAGTTAACCTGCCTGACCCACGCCTGCCTGAGGACCACGAACCTGCCTGACCCACGCCTGTCTGACTACCACGCTCCTGCCTGACCCACGCCTGCCTGAGTACCACGCTCCTGCCTGACCCACGCCTGCCTGAGTACCACGCTCCTGCCCGACCCACGCCTGTCTGACTACCACGTCCCTGCCTGACCCCCGCTTGCCTCTCCGACCTGATCCTGCCTGGCCATACCAAATAAACACGCCTCCGGGCTTCACCTCCAAGCCATTTTTGAGTCTGCTTTTGGGTCCTCCTCCGCTAGCCCTAACAGGAACATTGCCATGGTGCAACCCTTTCTCTCTCAGGCTGACACCGAAAGACTAATGCATACTTTCATCACAAGCAGGCTGGACTACTGCAATGCTCTACTATAAGGCCTACCAAAGAAAGCAATCTCTAAGCTACAAATGATACAGAATGCTGCAGGACGAGTCCTCACTAAGACTAGACAAAGGGCACACATCACACCAGCCTTAAAATCACTACACTGGTTACCTGTCAACTCTAGAATAGACTTTAAAATACTATTACTAGTCTATAAATCTCTCCACAGTCACGCACCAGAAAACATTTCAGACATGCTTGTCAGGTACATGCCCAACAGACCACTCAGATCCTCAGGTACTGAACTCGTAACTGTCCCAAAAGCCAGGACCAAGAAAGACGGAGAGGCAGCTTTTAGTTATTATGCCCCCAACCTCTGGAACACCCCCCCGTTCGGCCAAAAGCCCACGCTCGCCAGTGAAAGTGGGATCACTGGTGAGCGGTGCTTCGTCTCCCACACCCCCTCCCAGGCAGTCTAGGACCGCCGGAGCCGGTTTCAATGTGATGTCCTCCGCCGATGCCCTGGGGCACATGCACCTCGAGGCCACTATTATTGTTAATCGGCAGTCCTTCACTGTACCCGCTCTGGTTGATTCCGGGGCCGACGACTGCTTTATCGACTCTCAGTTGGTCCGTCAAGCTGGCATCACCACCATACCCCGTGACACCCCCATTGACGTCCATGACCTGAGTGGCGGGCTCTTAGCCAACGTTTCCCATGTCACCGAGCCTCTTGATGTGGTTCTGTCAGGTAACCACCATGAGTCCATGTCCCTCCTAGTCATCTCCTCGTCTCTAAGCCCCATTGTTCTGGGTCAGCCCTGGTTGAGACGTCACAACCCACACATTGACTGGATCGCCAATAAGGTGAGTGGCTGGAGCCCCTACTGCCATAACACCTGTCTCACGTCGGCCCTGCCGCCTGCTGAGGGCGCCATCGCCCCTTTTGGACCCCCAGACCTGTCCATAGTCCCTCCCGAGTACCATGACATTGGGGAGGTGTTCAGTAAGCAGCGGGCCCTTACTCTGCCACCCCACCGCCCTTATGATTGCTCCATTGAACTCCTCCCTGGAGCCCCCTTGCCATCTGGGCGTTTGTTCAACCTGTCCAGGCCTGAACGGGAAGCTATGGAGACCTACATCCGTGACTCCCTGGCATCAGGCATCATCAAGCCCTCGTCCTCTCCGGTAGGTGCTGGATTCTTTTTTGTGGCCAAGAAGGACGGCACCTTGCGACCCTGCATCGACTACCGGGCCCTAAATAGCATAACAGTGAGGAACAAGTACTCTCTGCCCCTCCTCGCCTCTGCCTTTGAACCCCTCCAGGGAGCTACCATATTCTCCAAACTCGATCTATTAAACGCGTATCACCTGGTCCGTATTATAGAGGGAGATGAATGGAAAACAGCGTTCAACACCCCGCTCGGACACTTCGAGTACCGTGTCATGCCATTTGGACTTACCAACGCCCCTGCAGTATTCCAGGCCCTGATAAATGACGTCCTCGGGGACTTCCTCCACCGCTGTGTTTTTGTCTATCTAGACGACATCCTAATTTTTTCTCGCTCCCATGAGGAACACATCGCACATGTCAGACAGGTTCTCCAGAGGCTTCTGGAGAATAAGCTGTTTGTGAAAGCTGAGAAGTGTGAATTCCACGTCACCTCTGTGCAGTTCCTGGGCTTCCTCATCGGCAGTGGCCAGGTGCAGGCTACCCCCGAGAAGATCAGGGCGGTGGTGAGCTGGCCTGTCCCCAAGAACCGTAAGGACCTCCAGAGGTTCCTAGGATTTGCCAATTTCTACAGGCGCTTCATCCGCAACTACAGCCGGGTGGCCGCTCCCATGACCGCGCTCACCTCCAAGAACGTCCCCTTCTCGTGGACCCCCGAGGCGGGGGCGGCCTTCGATGAGCTGAAGAGGCTCTTCACGTCTGCTCCGGTCCTCACCCAGCCTGATCCCTCTCTCCAGTTTATTGTGGAGGTCGACGCGTCGGACAGTGGAGTGGGGGCAGTGCTGTCCCAGCGATCACCCACTGATGGTAAAGTCCACCCCTGTGCGTTCTTCTCCCGCCGGCTGGAGCCCGCGGAGCGTAACTACGACGTGGGCAATAAGGAACTGCTTGTTGTCCAGCTAGCCCTTGAGGAGTGGAGGCACTGGTTGGAGGGAGCTGAGGTGCCTTTCATTGTGTGGACTGACCACAAGAATCTGACCTACATCGAGAATGCCAAGAGACTGAACCCGCGGCAAGCCAGGTGGGCTCTGTTTTTTGGTCGTTTCAATTTTACCATCACCTATCGTCCAGGATCCCGCAATGTCAAGCCTGACGCCCTGTCTCGCCAGTATGCTCCCCCCAACCAGGACACTGACGAACCAGACACCATCCTTCCTCCCTCATGTGTGGTGGCCGCTGTAACTTGGGAGATCGAAGGATTGGTGAAGGAGGCCCAGAGGACCCAGCCTGACCCAGGTAACGGCCCTGCTAACTGCCTGTTTGTCCCTGACCATGTCTGTCCCCAGGTCCTCCAGTGGGTTCATGCCTCCCAGTTTGCCTGCCATCCGGGGTCCAGCCGCACTCTAGCCCTTCTCAGGAGACGGTTCTGGTGGCCCTCCATGGCCCAGGACACCAGGGAGTACGTCCGGGCCTGCACGGTGTGTGCACGGAGCAAGGCCTCGCACCAACCCGCCTCCGGTCTGCTGCGCCCCCTGCCGGTCCCTGGTCGCCCGTGGAGCCATATAGGTCTAGACTTCGTGACTGGACTGCCCCCTTCCCAGGGTAACACCACCATACTGACTATTGTGGACCGTTTTTCCAAGTCCGTCCATTTTGTGCCTCTGCCCAAGCTCCCCTCTGCGTCTGAGACTGTTGACCTTCTGGTGACCCACGTGGTCCGGCTCCATGGCATCCCTGCGGACATCGTTTCTGACCGAGGTCCACAGTTCACTTCCCAGGTGTGGAGGGAGTTTTGTCGGGCCATTGGGGCTTCGGTTAGTCTGTCCTCGGGTTACCATCCCCAGACCAATGGGCAAGCCGAGCGAGCCAACCAATACCTGGGGAACGCCCTGCGCTGTGTCACTGGTCGTAACCCCGCTACCTGGAGCCGATACCTCCCCTGGGTGGAGTATGCCCATAACTCCCTTCCTAGCTCTTCCACTGGCTTGTCTCCATTTGAATGCTCCCTGGGTTATCTACCACCTCTATTCCCTGAGCAGGAGGAGGAGCTCGCCGTGCCCTCAGTCCAGGTCCATCTCCGCCGCTGCCACAAGGTGTGGAGGGATGCCCGAGCTGCGCTTGTTCGTTCCACCCGTCGGAGCCAGCACCAGGCAGACCGCCATCGGACCCCGGCCCCTGTCTACCAGCCCGGCCAGGCGGTCTGGCTCTCCTCCAAGGACATCCCCCTGCGGGCCTCGTCACGTAAGCTCACGCCCCGCTACATTGGTCCTTACAAGATAGACAGTGTGTCGGTCGCCAGGTGGCGCCCGTAGAGGGGGGGGTCCTGTCACGGCACCGCCGCGTCAGCCTCGTCCACCTCCTCAGCCCCCTGACCCCGGCCCGAGCCCCGGTTCTGACGCTGGTCCCCAGCCTGTCCCCCAGCCTGACCCTGTCTCTCCAGTGCCGGACTCCGTTTCCCCCAGCACCTCCCAGAGCCTGCAGCGGGAACTGCGGGCACGTCTGCGGTCACAAGCCAGACACGCCCCCGATCCACACCTGCCGTGCGTCACCTTGATTGCCTCTCCTCCACACCTCAACGCACCTGGTCCTGATCAACCAATCGCCAGCAGGATAAGAAGCCGGTCCACACAGCCCTCTGTGCCAGATCGTTGACCAACCCAGTGGGTAACACGACTCCAGCTAAATCCCTACTCCTTACTCGAGCCTGTCTCACCGTTCTTTGTTTTCATTCATCCTAGTTAACCTGCCTGACCCACGCCTGCCTGAGGACCACGAACCTGCCTGACCCACGCCTGTCTGACTACCACGCTCCTGCCTGACCCACGCCTGCCTGAGTACCACGCTCCTGCCTGACCCACGCCTGCCTGAGTACCACGCTCCTGCCTGACCCACGCCTGTCTGAGTACCACGCTCCTGCCCGACCCACGCCTGTCTGACTACCACGTCCCTGCCTGACCCCCGCTTGCCTCTCCGACCTGATCCTGCCTGGCCATACCAAATAAACACGCCTCCGGGCTTCACCTCCAAGCCATTTTTGAGTCTGCTTTTGGGTCCTCCTCCGCTAGCCCTAACAGGAACATTGCCATGGTGCAACCCTTTCTCTCTCAGGCTGACACCGAAAGACTAATGCATACTTTCATCACAAGCAGGCTGGACTACTGCAATGCTCTACTATAAGGCCTACCAAAGAAAGCAATCTCTAAGCTACAAATGATACAGAATGCTGCAGGACGAGTCCTCACTAAGACTAGACGAAGGGCACACATCACACCAGCCTTAAAATCACTACACTGGTTACCTGTCAACTCTAGAATAGACTTTAAAATACTATTACTAGTCTATAAATCTCTCCACAGTCACGCACCAGAAAACATTTCAGACATGCTTGTCAGGTACATGCCCAACAGACCACTCAGATCCTCAGGTACTGAACTCGTAACTGTCCCAAAAGCCAGGACCAAGAAAGACGGAGAGGCAGCTTTTAGTTATTATGCCCCCAACCTCATAGGTCTGGACTTCGTGACTGGACTGCCCCCTTCCCAGGGTAACACCACGATACTGACTATTGTGGACCGTTTTTCCAAGTCCGTCCATTTTGTGCCTCTGCCCAAGCTCCCCTCTGCGTCTGAGACTGTTGACCTTCTGGTGACCCACGTGGTCCGGCTCCATGGCATCCCTGCGGACATCGTTTCTGACCGAGGTCCACAGTTCACTTCCCAGGTGTGGAGGGAGTTTTGTCGGGCCATTGGGGCTTCGGTTAGTCTGTCCTCGGGTTACCATCCCCAGACCAATGGGCAAGCCGAGCGAGCCAACCAATACCTGGGGAACGCCCTGCGCTGTGTCACTGGTCGTAACCCCGCTACCTGGAGCCGATACCTCCCCTGGGTGGAGTATGCCCATAACTCCCTTCCTAGCTCTTCCACTGGCTTGTCTCCATTTGAATGCTCCCTGGGTTATCTACCACCTCTATTCCCTGAGCAGGAGGAGGAGCTCGCCGTGCCCTCAGTCCAGGTCCATCTCCGCCGCTGCCACAAGGTGTGGAGGGATGCCCGAGCTGCGCTTGTTCGTTCCACCCGTCGGAGCCAGCACCAGGCAGACCGCCATCGGACCCCGGCCCCTGTCTACCAGCCCGGCCAGGCGGTCTGGCTCTCCTCCAAGGACATCCCCCTGCGGGCCTCGTCACGTAAGCTCACGCCCCGCTACATTGGTCCTTACAAGATAGACAGTGTGGTTAACCCTTCTGCTGTCAGACTGCAGCTGCCCCCGTCCATGAGGATACATCCCACATTCCATGTCTCCCGTGTTAAGCCTGCTCCTGTCAGCCCTCTGTGCCCGCCAGGCGACACCCCGCCACCTGTCCGGATCATCGACGACCAGCCGGCCTGGACTGTCCGACAGCTCCTGGGGGCCCGTCGGCGGGGTCGGGGGTTGCACTACCTTGTGGACTGGGAGGGCTATGGGCCCGAGGAGCGGTGCTGGGTGCCCCGTAGGTTCATCCTGGACCCCTCTCTTATCCGGGATTTCCACCGTGACCATCCTGGCCAGCCCGGTCGGTCGCCAGGTGGCGCCCGTAGAGGGGGGGGTCCTGTCACGGCACCGCCGCGTCAGCCTCGTCCACCTCCTCAGCCCCCTGACCCCGGCCCGAGCCCCGGTTCTGACGCTGGTCCCCAGCCTGTCCCCCAGCCTGACCCTGTCTCTCCAGTGCCGGACTCCGTTTCCCCCAGCACCTCCCAGAGCCTGCAGCGGGAACTGCGGGCACGTCTGCGGTCACAAGCCAGACACGCCCCCGATCCACACCTGCCGTGCGTCACCTTGATTGCCTCTCCCCCACACCTCAACGCACCTGGTCCTGATCAACCAATCGCCAGCAGGATAAGAAGCCGGTCCACACAGCCCTCTGTGCCAGATCGTTGACCAACCCAGTGGGTAACACGACTCCAGCTAAATCCCTACTCCTTACTCGAGCCTGTCTCACCGTTCTTTGTTTTCATTCATCCTAGTTAACCTGCCTGACCCACGCCTGCCTGAGGACCACGAACCTGCCTGACCCACGCCTGTCTGACTACCACGCTCCTGCCTGACCCACGCCTGCCTGAGTACCACGCTCCTGCCTGACCCACGCCTGCCTGAGTACCACGCTCCTGCCTGACCCACGCCTGTCTGAGTACCACGCTCCTGCCCGACCCACGCCTGTCTGACTACCACGTCCCTGCCTGACCCCCGCTTGCCTCTCCGACCTGATCCTGCCTGGCCATACCAAATAAACACGCCTCCGGGCTTCACCTCCAAGCCATTTTTGAGTCTGCTTTTGGGTCCTCCTCCGCTAGCCCTAACAGGAACATTGCCATGGTGCAACCCTTTCTCTCTCAGGCTGACACCGAAAGACTAATGCATACTTTCATCACAAGCAGGCTGGACTACTGCAATGCTCTACTATAAGGCCTACCAAAGAAAGCAATCTCTAAGCTACAAATGATACAGAATGCTGCAGGACGAGTCCTCACTAAGACTAGACGAAGGGCACACATCACACCAGCCTTAAAATCACTACACTGGTTACCTGTCAACTCTAGAATAGACTTTAAAATACTATTACTAGTCTATAAATCTCTCCACAGTCACGCACCAGAAAACATTTCAGACATGCTTGTCAGGTACATGCCCAACAGACCACTCAGATCCTCAGGTACTGAACTCGTAACTGTCCCAAAAGCCAGGACCAAGAAAGACGGAGAGGCAGCTTTTAGTTATTATGCCCCCAACCTCTGGAACACCCCCCCGTTCGGCCAAAAGCCCACGCTCGCCAGTGAAAGTGGGATCACTGGTGAGCGGTGCTTCGTCTCCCACACCCCCTCCCAGGCAGTCTAGGACCGCCGGAGCCGGTTTCAATGTGATGTCCTCCGCCGATGCCCTGGGGCGCATGCACCTCGAGGCCACTATTATTGTTAATCGGCAGTCCTTCACTGTACCCGCTCTGGTTGATTCCGGGGCCGACGACTGCTTTATCGACTCTCAGTTGGTCCGTCAAGCTGGCATCACCACCATACCCCGTGACACCCCCATTGACGTCCATGACCTGAGTGGCGGGCTCTTAGCCAACGTTTCCCATGTCACCGAGCCTCTTGATGTGGTTCTGTCAGGTAACCACCATGAGTCCATGTCCCTCCTAGTCATCTCCTCGTCTCTAAGCCCCATTGTTCTGGGTCAGCCCTGGTTGAGACGTCACAACCCACACATTGACTGGATCGCCAATAAGGTGAGTGGCTGGAGCCCCTACTGCCATAACACCTGTCTCACGTCGGCCCTGCCGCCTGCTGAGGGCGCCATCGCCCCTTTTGGACCCCCAGACCTGTCCATAGTCCCTCCCGAGTACCATGACATTGGGGAGGTGTTCAGTAAGCAGCGGGCCCTTACTCTGCCACCCCACCGCCCTTATGATTGCTCCATTGAACTCCTCCCTGGAGCCCCCTTGCCATCTGGGCGTTTGTTCAACCTGTCCAGGCCTGAACGGGAAGCTATGGAGACCTACATCCGTGACTCCCTGGCATCAGGCATCATCAAGCCCTCGTCCTCTCCGGTAGGTGCTGGATTCTTTTTTGTGGCCAAGAAGGACGGCACCTTGCGACCCTGCATCGACTACCGGGCCCTAAATAGCATAACAGTGAGGAACAAGTACTCTCTGCCCCTCCTCGCCTCTGCCTTTGAACCCCTCCAGGGAGCTACCATATTCTCCAAACTCGATCTATTAAACGCGTATCACCTGGTCCGTATTATAGAGGGAGATGAATGGAAAACAGCGTTCAACACCCCGCTCGGACACTTCGAGTACCGTGTCATGCCATTTGGACTTACCAACGCCCCTGCAGTATTCCAGGCCCTGATAAATGACGTCCTCGGGGACTTCCTCCACCGCTGTGTTTTTGTCTATCTAGACGACATCCTAATTTTTTCTCGCTCCCATGAGGAACACATCGCACATGTCAGACAGGTTCTCCAGAGGCTTCTGGAGAATAAGCTGTTTGTGAAAGCTGAGAAGTGTGAATTCCACGTCACCTCTGTGCAGTTCCTGGGCTTCCTCATCGGCAGTGGCCAGGTGCAGGCTACCCCCGAGAAGATCAGGGCGGTGGTGAGCTGGCCTGTCCCCAAGAACCGTAAGGACCTCCAGAGGTTCCTAGGATTTGCCAATTTCTACAGGCGCTTCATCCGCAACTACAGCCGGGTGGCCGCTCCCATGACCGCGCTCACCTCCAAGAACGTCCCCTTCTCGTGGACCCCCGAGGCGGGGGCGGCCTTCGATGAGCTGAAGAGGCTCTTCACGTCTGCTCCGGTCCTCACCCAGCCTGATCCCTCTCTCCAGTTTATTGTGGAGGTCGACGCGTCGGACAGTGGAGTGGGGGCAGTGCTGTCCCAGCGATCACCCACTGATGGTAAAGTCCACCCCTGTGCGTTCTTCTCCCGCCGGCTGGAGCCCGCGGAGCGTAACTACGACGTGGGCAATAAGGAACTGCTTGTTGTCCAGCTAGCCCTTGAGGAGTGGAGGCACTGGTTGGAGGGAGCTGAGGTGCCTTTCATTGTGTGGACTGACCACAAGAATCTGACCTACATCGAGAATGCCAAGAGACTGAACCCGCGGCAAGCCAGGTGGGCTCTGTTTTTTGGTCGTTTCAATTTTACCATCACCTATCGTCCAGGATCCCGCAATGTCAAGCCTGACGCCCTGTCTCGCCAGTATGCTCCCCCCAACCAGGACACTGACGAACCAGACACCATCCTTCCTCCCTCATGTGTGGTGGCCGCTGTAACTTGGGAGATCGAAGGATTGGTGAAGGAGGCCCAGAGGACCCAGCCTGACCCAGGTAACGGCCCTGCTAACTGCCTGTTTGTCCCTGACCATGTCTGTCCCCAGGTCCTCCAGTGGGTTCATGCCTCCCAGTTTGCCTGCCATCCGGGGTCCAGCCGCACTCTAGCCCTTCTCAGGAGACGGTTCTGGTGGCCCTCCATGGCCCAGGACACCAGGGAGTACGTCCGGGCCTGCACGGTGTGTGCACGGAGCAAGGCCTCGCACCAACCCGCCTCCGGTCTGCTGCGCCCCCTGCCGGTCCCTGGTCGCCCGTGGAGCCATATAGGTCTAGACTTCGTGACTGGACTGCCCCCTTCCCAGGGTAACACCACCATACTGACTATTGTGGACCGTTTTTCCAAGTCCGTCCATTTTGTGCCTCTGCCCAAGCTCCCCTCTGCGTCTGAGACTGTTGACCTTCTGGTGACCCACGTGGTCCGGCTCCATGGCATCCCTGCGGACATCGTTTCTGACCGAGGTCCACAGTTCACTTCCCAGGTGTGGAGGGAGTTTTGTCGGGCCATTGGGGCTTCGGTTAGTCTGTCCTCGGGTTACCATCCCCAGACCAATGGGCAAGCCGAGCGAGCCAACCAATACCTGGGGAACGCCCTGCGCTGTGTCACTGGTCGTAACCCCGCTACCTGGAGCCGATACCTCCCCTGGGTGGAGTATGCCCATAACTCCCTTCCTAGCTCTTCCACTGGCTTGTCTCCATTTGAATGCTCCCTGGGTTATCTACCACCTCTATTCCCTGAGCAGGAGGAGGAGCTCGCCGTGCCCTCAGTCCAGGTCCATCTCCGCCGCTGCCACAAGGTGTGGAGGGATGCCCGAGCTGCGCTTGTTCGTTCCACCCGTCGGAGCCAGCACCAGGCAGACCGCCATCGGACCCCGGCCCCTGTCTACCAGCCCGGCCAGGCGGTCTGGCTCTCCTCCAAGGACATCCCCCTGCGGGCCTCGTCACGTAAGCTCACGCCCCGCTACATTGGTCCTTACAAGATAGACAGTGTGTCGGTCGCCAGGTGGCGCCCGTAGAGGGGGGGGTCCTGTCACGGCACCGCCGCGTCAGCCTCGTCCACCTCCTCAGCCCCCTGACCCCGGCCCGAGCCCCGGTTCTGACGCTGGTCCCCAGCCTGTCCCCCAGCCTGACCCTGTCTCTCCAGTGCCGGACTCCGTTTCCCCCAGCACCTCCCAGAGCCTGCAGCGGGAACTGCGGGCACGTCTGCGGTCACAAGCCAGACACGCCCCCGATCCACACCTGCCGTGCGTCACCTTGATTGCCTCTCCTCCACACCTCAACGCACCTGGTCCTGATCAACCAATCGCCAGCAGGATAAGAAGCCGGTCCACACAGCCCTCTGTGCCAGATCGTTGACCAACCCAGTGGGTAACACGACTCCAGCTAAATCCCTACTCCTTACTCGAGCCTGTCTCACCGTTCTTTGTTTTCATTCATCCTAGTTAACCTGCCTGACCCACGCCTGCCTGAGGACCACGAACCTGCCTGACCCACGCCTGTCTGACTACCACGCTCCTGCCTGACCCACGCCTGCCTGAGTACCACGCTCCTGCCTGACCCACGCCTGCCTGAGTACCACGCTCCTGCCTGACCCACGCCTGTCTGAGTACCACGCTCCTGCCCGACCCACGCCTGTCTGACTACCACGTCCCTGCCTGACCCCCGCTTGCCTCTCCGACCTGATCCTGCCTGGCCATACCAAATAAACACGCCTCCGGGCTTCACCTCCAAGCCATTTTTGAGTCTGCTTTTGGGTCCTCCTCCGCTAGCCCTAACAGGAACATTGCCATGGTGCAACCCTTTCTCTCTCAGGCTGACACCGAAAGACTAATGCATACTTTCATCACAAGCAGGCTGGACTACTGCAATGCTCTACTATAAGGCCTACCAAAGAAAGCAATCTCTAAGCTACAAATGATACAGAATGCTGCAGGACGAGTCCTCACTAAGACTAGACGAAGGGCACACATCACACCAGCCTTAAAATCACTACACTGGTTACCTGTCAACTCTAGAATAGACTTTAAAATACTATTACTAGTCTATAAATCTCTCCACAGTCACGCACCAGAAAACATTTCAGACATGCTTGTCAGGTACATGCCCAACAGACCACTCAGATCCTCAGGTACTGAACTCGTAACTGTCCCAAAAGCCAGGACCAAGAAAGACGGAGAGGCAGCTTTTAGTTATTATGCCCCCAACCTCATAGGTCTGGACTTCGTGACTGGACTGCCCCCTTCCCAGGGTAACACCACCATACTGACTATTGTGGACCGTTTTTCCAAGTCCGTCCATTTTGTGCCTCTGCCCAAGCTCCCCTCTGCGTCTGAGACTGTTGACCTTCTGGTGACCCACGTGGTCCGGCTCCATGGCATCCCTGCGGACATCGTTTCTGACCGAGGTCCACAGTTCACTTCCCAGGTGTGGAGGGAGTTTTGTCGGGCCATTGGGGCTTCGGTTAGTCTGTCCTCGGGTTACCATCCCCAGACCAATGGGCAAGCCGAGCGAGCCAACCAATACCTGGGGAACGCCCTGCGCTGTGTCACTGGTCGTAACCCCGCTACCTGGAGCCGATACCTCCCCTGGGTGGAGTATGCCCATAACTCCCTTCCTAGCTCTTCCACTGGCTTGTCTCCATTTGAATGCTCCCTGGGTTATCTACCACCTCTATTCCCTGAGCAGGAGGAGGAGCTCGCCGTGCCCTCAGTCCAGGTCCATCTCCGCCGCTGCCACAAGGTGTGGAGGGATGCCCGAGCTGCGCTTGTTCGTTCCACCCGTCGGAGCCAGCACCAGGCAGACCGCCATCGGACCCCGGCCCCTGTCTACCAGCCCGGCCAGGCGGTCTGGCTCTCCTCCAAGGACATCCCCCTGCGGGCCTCGTCACGTAAGCTCACGCCCCGCTACATTGGTCCTTACAAGATAGACAGTGTGGTTAACCCTTCTGCTGTCAGACTGCAGCTGCCCCCGTCCATGAGGATACATCCCACATTCCATGTCTCCCGTGTTAAGCCTGCTCCTGTCAGCCCTCTGTGCCCGCCAGGCGACACCCCGCCACCTGTCCGGATCATCGACGACCAGCCGGCCTGGACTGTCCGACAGCTCCTGGGGGCCCGTCGGCGGGGTCGGGGGTTGCACTACCTTGTGGACTGGGAGGGCTATGGGCCCGAGGAGCGGTGCTGGGTGCCCCGTAGGTTCATCCTGGACCCCTCTCTTATCCGGGATTTCCACCGTGACCATCCTGGCCAGCCCGGTCGGTCGCCAGGTGGCGCCCGTAGAGGGGGGGGTCCTGTCACGGCACCGCCGCGTCAGCCTCGTCCACCTCCTCAGCCCCCTGACCCCGGCCCGAGCCCCGGTTCTGACGCTGGTCCCCAGCCTGTCCCCCAGCCTGACCCTGTCTCTCCAGTGCCGGACTCCGTTTCCCCCAGCACCTCCCAGAGCCTGCAGCGGGAACTGCGGGCACGTCTGCGGTCACAAGCCAGACACGCCCCCGATCCACACCTGCCGTGCGTCACCTTGATTGCCTCTCCTCCACACCTCAACGCACCTGGTCCTGATCAACCAATCGCCAGCAGGATAAGAAGCCGGTCCACACAGCCCTCTGTGCCAGATCGTTGACCAACCCAGTGGGTAACACGACTCCAGCTAAATCCCTACTCCTTACTCGAGCCTGTCTCACCGTTCTTTGTTTTCATTCATCCTAGTTAACCTGCCTGACCCACGCCTGCCTGAGGACCACGAACCTGCCTGACCCACGCCTGTCTGACTACCACGCTCCTGCCTGACCCACGCCTGCCTGAGTACCACGCTCCTGCCTGACCCACGCCTGCCTGAGTACCACGCTCCTGCCTGACCCACGCCTGTCTGAGTACCACGCTCCTGCCCGACCCACGCCTGTCTGACTACCACGTCCCTGCCTGACCCCCGCTTGCCTCTCCGACCTGATCCTGCCTGGCCATACCAAATAAACACGCCTCCGGGCTTCACCTCCAAGCCATTTTTGAGTCTGCTTTTGGGTCCTCCTCCGCTAGCCCTAACAGGAACATTGCCATGGTGCAACCCTTTCTCTCTCAGGCTGACACCGAAAGACTAATGCATACTTTCATCACAAGCAGGCTGGACTACTGCAATGCTCTACTATAAGGCCTACCAAAGAAAGCAATCTCTAAGCTACAAATGATACAGAATGCTGCAGGACGAGTCCTCACTAAGACTAGACGAAGGGCACACATCACACCAGCCTTAAAATCACTACACTGGTTACCTGTCAACTCTAGAATAGACTTTAAAATACTATTACTAGTCTATAAATCTCTCCACAGTCACGCACCAGAAAACATTTCAGACATGCTTGTCAGGTACATGCCCAACAGACCACTCAGATCCTCAGGTACTGAACTCGTAACTGTCCCAAAAGCCAGGACCAAGAAAGACGGAGAGGCAGCTTTTAGTTATTATGCCCCCAACCTCTGGAACACCCCCCCGTTCGGCCAAAAGCCCACGCTCGCCAGTGAAAGTGGGATCACTGGTGAGCGGTGCTTCGTCTCCCACACCCCCTCCCAGGCAGTCTAGGACCGCCGGAGCCGGTTTCAATGTGATGTCCTCCGCCGATGCCCTGGGGCGCATGCACCTCGAGGCCACTATTATTGTTAATCGGCAGTCCTTCACTGTACCCGCTCTGGTTGATTCCGGGGCCGACGACTGCTTTATCGACTCTCAGTTGGTCCGTCAAGCTGGCATCACCACCATACCCCGTGACACCCCCATTGACGTCCATGACCTGAGTGGCGGGCTCTTAGCCAACGTTTCCCATGTCACCGAGCCTCTTGATGTGGTTCTGTCAGGTAACCACCATGAGTCCATGTCCCTCCTAGTCATCTCCTCGTCTCTAAGCCCCATTGTTCTGGGTCAGCCCTGGTTGAGACGTCACAACCCACACATTGACTGGATCGCCAATAAGGTGAGTGGCTGGAGCCCCTACTGCCATAACACCTGTCTCACGTCGGCCCTGCCGCCTGCTGAGGGCGCCATCGCCCCTTTTGGACCCCCAGACCTGTCCATAGTCCCTCCCGAGTACCATGACATTGGGGAGGTGTTCAGTAAGCAGCGGGCCCTTACTCTGCCACCCCACCGCCCTTATGATTGCTCCATTGAACTCCTCCCTGGAGCCCCCTTGCCATCTGGGCGTTTGTTCAACCTGTCCAGGCCTGAACGGGAAGCTATGGAGACCTACATCCGTGACTCCCTGGCATCAGGCATCATCAAGCCCTCGTCCTCTCCGGTAGGTGCTGGATTCTTTTTTGTGGCCAAGAAGGATGGCACCTTGCGACCCTGCATCGACTACCGGGCCCTAAATAGCATAACAGTGAGGAACAAGTACTCTCTGCCCCTCCTCGCCTCTGCCTTTGAACCCCTCCAGGGAGCTACCATATTCTCCAAACTCGATCTTAGAAACGCGTATCACCTGGTCCGTATTATAGAGGGAGATGAATGGAAAACAGCGTTCAACACCCCGCTCGGACACTTCGAGTACCGTGTCATGCCATTTGGACTTACCAACGCCCCTGCAGTATTCCAGGCCCTGATAAATGACGTCCTCGGGGACTTCCTCCACCACTGTGTTTTTGTCTATCTAGACGACATCCTAATTTTTTCTCGCTCCCATGAGGAACACATCGCACATGTCAGACAGGTTCTCCAGAGGCTTCTGGAGAATAAGCTGTTTGTGAAAGCTGAGAAGTGTGAATTCCACGTCACCTCTGTGCAGTTCCTGGGCTTCCTCATCGGCAGTGGCCAGGTGCAGGCTACCCCCGAGAAGATCAGGGCGGTGGTGAGCTGGCCTGTCCCCAAGAACCGTAAGGACCTCCAGAGGTTCCTAGGATTTGCCAATTTCTACAGGCGCTTCATCCGCAACTACAGCCGGGTGGCCGCTCCCATGACCGCGCTCACCTCCAAGAACGTCCCCTTCTCGTGGACCCCCGAGGCGGGGGCGGCCTTCGATGAGCTGAAGAGGCTCTTCACGTCTGCTCCGGTCCTCACCCAGCCTGATCCCTCTCTCCAGTTTATTGTGGAGGTCGACGCGTCGGACAGTGGAGTGGGGGCAGTGCTGTCCCAGCGATCACCCACTGATGGTAAAGTCCACCCCTGTGCGTTCTTCTCCCGCCGGCTGGAGCCCGCGGAGCGTAACTACGACGTGGGCAATAAGGAACTGCTTGCTGTCCAGCTAGCCCTTGAGGAGTGGAGGCACTGGTTGGAGGGAGCTGAGGTGCCTTTCATTGTGTGGACTGACCACAAGAATCTGACCTACATCGAGAATGCCAAGAGACTGAACCCGCGGCAAGCCAGGTGGGCTCTGTTTTTTGGTCGTTTCAATTTTACCATCACCTATCGTCCAGGATCCCGCAATGTCAAGCCTGACGCCCTGTCTCGCCAGTATGCTCCCCCCAACCAGGACACTGACGAACCAGACACCATCCTTCCTCCCTCATGTGTGGTGGCCGCTGTAACTTGGGAGATCGAAGGATTGGTGAAGGAGGCCCAGAGGACCCAGCCTGACCCAGGTAACGGCCCTGTTAACTGCCTGTTTGTCCCTGACCATGTCTGTCCCCAGGTCCTCCAGTGGGTTCATGCCTCCCAGTTTGCCTGCCATCCGGGGTCCAGCCGCACTCTAGCCCTTCTCAGGAGACGGTTCTGGTGGCCCTCCATGGCCCAGGACACCAGGGAGTACGTCCGGGCCTGCACGGTGTGTGCACGGAGCAAGGCCTCGCACCAACCCGCCTCCGGTCTGCTGCGCCCCCTGCCGGTCCCTGGTCGCCCGTGGAGCCACATAGGTCTGGACTTCGTGACTGGACTGCCCCCTTCCCAGGGTAACACCACCATACTGACTATTGTGGACCGTTTTTCCAAGTCCGTCCATTTTGTGCCTCTGCCCAAGCTCCCCTCTGCGTCTGAGACTGTTGACCTTCTGGTGACCCACGTGGTCCGGCTCCATGGCATCCCTGCGGACATCGTTTCTGACCGAGGGCCACAGTTCACTTCCCAGGTGTGGAGGGAGTTTTGTCGGGCCATTGGGGCTTCGGTTAGTCTGTCCTCGGGTTACCATCCCTGCGCTGTGTCACTGGTCGTAACCCCGCTACCTGGAGCCGATACCTCCCCTGGGTGGAGTATGCCCATAACTCCCTTCCTAGCTCTTCCACTGGCTTGTCTCCATTTGAATGCTCCCTGGGTTATCTACCACCTCTATTCCCTGAGCAGGAGGAGGAGCTCGCCGTGCCCTCAGTCCAGGTCCATCTCCGCCGCTGCCACAAGGTGTGGAGGGATGCCCGAGCTGCGCTTGTTCGTTCCACCCGTCGGAGCCAGCACCAGGCAGACCGCCATCGGACCCCGGCCCCTGTCTACCAGCCCGGCCAGGCGGTCTGGCTCTCCTCCAAGGACATCCCCCTGCGGGCCTCGTCACGTAAGCTCACGCCCCGCGACATTGGTCCTTACAAGATAGACAGTGTGGTTAACCCTTCTGCTGTCAGACTGCAGCTGCCCCCGTCCATGAGGATACATCCCACATTCCATGTCTCCCGTGTTAAGCCTGCTCCTGTCAGCCCTCTGTGCCCGCCAGGCGACACCCCGCCACCTGTCCGGATCATCGACGACCAGCCGGCCTGGACTGTCCGACAGCTCCTGGGGGCCCGTCGGCGGGGTCGGGGGTTACACTACCTTGTGGACTGGGAGGGCTATGGGCCCGAGGAGCGGTGCTGGGTGCCCCGTAGGTTCATCCTGGACCCCTCTCTTATCCGGGATTTCCACCGTGACCATCCTGGCCAGCCCGGTCGGTCGCCAGGTGGCGCCCGTAGAGGGGGGGGTCCTGTCACGGCACCGCCGCGTCAGCCTCGTCCACCTCCTCAGCCCCCTGACCCCGGCCCGAGCCCCGGTTCTGACGCTGGTCCCCAGCCTGTCCCCCAGCCTGACCCTGTCTCTCCAGTGCCGGACTCCGTTTCCCCCAGCACCTCCCAGAGCCTGCAGCGGGAACTGCGGGCACGTCTGCGGTCACAAGCCAGACACGCCCCCGATCCACACCTGCCGTGCGTCACCTTGATTGCCTCTCCTCCACACCTCAACGCACCTGGTCCTGATCAACCAATCGCCAGCAGGATAAGAAGCCGGTCCACACAGCCCTCTGTGCCAGATCGTTGACCAACCCAGTGGGTAACACGACTCCAGCTAAATCCCTACTCCTTACTCGAGCCTGTCTCACCGTTCTTTGTTTTCATTCATCCTAGTTAACCTGCCTGACCCACGCTTGCCTGAGGACCACGAACCTGCCTGACCCACGCCTGTCTGACTACCACGCTCCTGCCTGACCCACGCCTGCCTGAGTACCACGCTCCTGCCTGACCCACGCCTGCCTGAGTACCACGCTCCTGCCTGACCCACGCCTGTCTGAGTACCACGCTCCTGCCCGACCCACGCCTGTCTGACTACCACGTCCCTGCCTGACCCCCGCTTGCCTCTCCGACCTGATCCTGCCTGGCCATACCAAATAAACACGCCTCCGGGCTTCACCTCCAAGCCATTTTTGAGTCTGCTTTTGGGTCCTCCTCCGCTAGCCCTAACAGGAACATTGCCATGGTGCAACCCTTTCTCTCTCAGGCTGACACCGAAAGACTAATGCATACTTTCATCACAAGCAGGCTGGACTACTGCAATGCTCTACTATAAGGCCTACCAAAGAAAGCAATCTCTAAGCTACAAATGATACAGAATGCTGCAGGACGAGTCCTCACTAAGACTAGACGAAGGGCACACATCACACCAGCCTTAAAATCACTACACTGGTTACCTGTCAACTCTAGAATAGACTTTAAAATACTATTTCTAGTCTATAAATCTCTCCACAGTCACGCACCAGAAAACATTTCAGACATGCTTGTCAGGTACATGCCCAACAGACCACTCAGATCCTCAGGTACTGAACTCGTAACTGTCCCAAAAGCCAGGACCAAGAAAGACGGAGAGGCAGCTATTAGTTATTATGCCCCCAACCTCTGGAACACCCTGCCGGAGTGCCTAAGAAGGGTCGAAACAACAGAGGTCTTCAAGCAAGATCTCAAGACGTACCTTTTTGGCCTAACCTACAATCACTAGCCAGGACCTTGAGACACAGAAAGGCAGCCTCAAACCTACCTGTGAATCCTCTGTATACATTGGTGTATATCCTGCTATGCACTCTATGTATATCAAGTTGTGTACAGAAGCTGGTTGCCCTGAAACAGGCTTGTTCTTTTCTGATATCTGTGTTGCTTCAAAGGCTCAGCATGCTACTAACCGTTTTTTGTCTCCCCTAGTGCCTCTCTCTCTCCCTCCTACCTTCTAACCAGGTCCAGTGGATGCCCCACTGTCACCCGCACACCACCCTGAGTCCGATAGATACCCCCGTGTCAGCTGTGGATGTCGTAGTATTTAGTTAACACACACACACACGTACACACATCAGTCCACATCCGGCTTAGGCCTGGACCTGGGCCCAGTCCCCCTTCCCCTCACCCTAACCCGGGTCCATATCCCTTTCCTACCCCCTCTCTACCCCAACCCCTGCCTCTATCTGGGCCCAGGCACATTCACGCACACACAGACATACACCAGTGTTTGCCATGTCTCTCCTATTATGTTTTTAGCCTCTCTTACTCTGAAAATGTAATTTAATGTAATTTATTGCTTTATAAATGTTCTTAGCCGGTAGACAAACATACTCCAGGAGCTTGCTCGATTTCCTTGTTGAGAGGGGTCAGGGAAGAATTTGTACAGCTCACTTATTGCTTCCCTCTGGAATATGTAGGGATGGGATGTACAGTATCCCCACCTCCCTTGTTCTCTGTAAAGCGCATTGTGTTGCCTCTGGGTATGAAATGCGCTATACAAATACAGCTTTGATTGATTGATTGATTGATACCACTTCATATCACAGCGAGCATACTGTAGCTATACAGCTCTTTACAACACAGGACAGTAGGTCTATACCTAGCTGTACAGCACTTTACAACATACAACAGTAGTCATATACCTACTGTAGCTACTGTATACAAGTACTTTACAATACAGCACAATAGACCTATACCTAGCAGCACATTAGGCCTATATTTAGATATACAGGACTTTCCAACACAGCACGGTAGGCCTAGCTGGATAACACTTTACCAAAATAATCAAGTATTATTATTATTATATTTATCTGCCCCAGTCTGACTGAAGTCCTATAAAGCAACTGGTTATTCACCAGATCACTGATGAAGAGGAGGTTCACCCAGGATCTCATATTACCCAGAGCCATCACTGCTAGTCCTCTAATCAACCAGTATCAACACATCATTTATATGACAACTTGGTTAAACAAAGCTCAGAGAGCAATATGTACTCTATTCTGTCTTCAATTGGGGGTGTTTTTGTCAAAGAATGAATACAGAATAATTGTAGAAAATTCTTACTCTAAAGTTTATCCCCATTATGGACTTACTTGTTTTCTCTAAGTCAGTGTGTCAGATCCAGAAGTCACTAGCTACTCTGATGAGGTGGAATGGATCACTGACTGTTTAAGTGTCTGCGTCAGCAACGTCTACTATGACATCATAAAAGCAATGGGAGATGTAACGTGGCGAGGCGCCCTCTAGTGGTCTTGATAGGGCTGTGGAAGTGTTGGAGTCGGACTGATGAGTGCATTTATGAAATAGGATATCTACATTAGGTAAACACGGGTGTAATTAATAAAAAGGCGAGATTGCTGCGAGTGGTTGCTAAGCAAAGCGTTCACTAAGTGTAGTCACAAGCACCAACCCCCCTCTCCCCCCACCGGGACGGCTCCCTCTCTCCTCCCCGATAGGTAGATTTGGGTAGCGTTCTTTGAGCGCGAAGGACGACCGAGAGGCGAGATTAGCGTTCGTTCAAGTAATAATTAAAAAAAGAGTCCCATAGCCATTGAATTGGTAGTAGGCTATTTTGAGGTTGGTCATTTCTCCGAGTGAGAATTGTGAAGCGTGGCGAGTGAGCGTGAGAATAGGCTGCAATGCGTGTCTGAGACTTGGCAGCCCCGGGTTTCACTGATCTAGCGGTCAGTAAATTCGACCAAATTTCAAGAGGTGGACAAACCTGGATTCATCTCGGCATACAGATAATTCAAGAGCAATTGAATCATGTTTACGAAGCACACCAACATAGTGCTCTGATCAGCTGCACTCTCCAGTGAAGTTCTCAAAACGCGACAGATGCCCGGATCCGTAGCCTAGATCTCATTGTATTACAGTAATTTAGCAGACGCGTTTATCCAAAGCAACTAACAATAATTGCATTTAACGTAGGAAAAGCCAATGTAGGCTACTAGCCTACTAGGCTACTTGCCAGAACTCACAAGTGCATCTCCTTTCTGAAACAAGTGACTAAGAGCATAATCTAGTGCTGAAGGCAAAGTGCAAGAATAGCAATCTAAAATACAATAGAGGGATCGTTGTAGTTCTCTCTGTAAAATAACTACAACGTAGACCTAAATTAAAGAAATAAAAAGTACCTTTGAGAAACCGCACATTATTGCGGCGGAATTTGATATTGTTAGTAGCCTAGTTTATGGCTTTGTCAATCCATTGATATCGATTTATAATTATTTCAAGTTTTTCTCCCAATGCAAAAGATGGGGCGGTTGTGTGAACCCAACCAGTAGAGAGCGTAGTTTTACGCTTTGGCTCCCTTGAACATAGATGGTGAAGTGGGCTTTCTGGAGCGTACAGGGAACATAGTAGGCTAATGCTGATGATTTCTGTCACGGGCAGCATACACTGCATACCCTCAGTCCCCTAATAGGTCTTATTTCATTTCAACTTGGCTATTAACTTGATAGAGCATGTTACATTTGAGCAATATGATGATAATATGGCTAAAAGGTAGGCTACAATATGTCACAGTGCACTGGCTACTGCTATCATGTACAGTACTCCTACACATAGTAACTTCAGTTTTACAAGATGCCACAGTGCACTGGCTACTGCTATCAATACGATACAGTACAGTGCTCCTTAAATACCTATGTTATATACAGATGCCCTCAGCTGCAGGTGTTAAGGGGTCAGGAGGTGAACCCAAGAGCAGACACGACGGCAGGATAAGGGGGAGAAGCCAAGATGGCACGTTTAATTGGTTCAAGGTACAGTCCAGGGTTGGGCAGAGAATAGTCAATAATCCAGGCAGGGTACGGTACACGGGCAGGGTAGTCAGGCAGGCTGGGTTTGTTACACAGGCAGGGTAGTCGGACAGGCTGGGTTTGGTAGACGGGCAGGGTAGTCAGGCAGGCTGGGTTCAGGCAATGGCGGGAGTCCTGGAAGGGTAAACCAAAAACAAGACAGGTAAATAAAAAGCTCAGGGGACAAAAACGGTGGTTACAGTAGCAAGGTCAAAAACAGGCAAGGTAAAGGGAGCTAGAGCCGTGAGGTTACCACATGGGAATTCAACGATCTGGCGCCGCATGCTGTGTGGAGTGGCTTCTTAACCTCCTGGGCTGATGGGCTGCAGGTGGTGGCTGGCCAGGATGGGGTGCAATCACCGGAATGACCGGCAGCTGCTCACGCCGACGAGCCCGCAGTTCCCTCTGCGCCCTCTGGGAGGTGCCAGGGGACTCGTTCTCGGAGATAGGGTTAGGGGCAGGCAGAGAGGCAGGGTTAGAGGCATGGGTTGTGACAGGAGGATCATCTCCTTTGATGATTTTACCTCTTTTGAATACCACGCTATGTTCTTAAAATGCTAGCCCCCAGTTCTGGCAGTAACCGTGTATAGGCCTCCTAAACAATGCCCTGCCTTCTCTACCGAATATTCAGAACTCCTGTCCATTGTTACGGTTTCACCTCCACACACGCCCCCCTCCTCCGCCTCTCCACAACCCTCCACCTCTGTGCCTACCTCACACGCCCCCTGCAGCTCGGCACGGGCACTGAGGGCGCTCCAACGACAGCTGAAATGAGTTGAGCTGATGGGCGAATGAGCTTATGGCCTGATCACTGCACACCTGCTGCCACCTTCTCATGAACCCCCTCTACCTACAAGATGCCGGTTTCTCCAGCCATTCATCGCCAGATCTTCCCTAAGAAACGCCTGGCAAGTATCGTAGTTGTTAAACAAAGTATTTCTGCTTATATATGTGTTTGTGTGCTCTCTGGACCACCGCACCTCAAGGCTTACTTGTCTCTCCGTGTTCCCTACAGAACGACCAGGTATGCTGTGATCCGGCTTGCCTGCCCATCACTCTGCCCGCCACCCACTGCAGCTGCTCCAACCGGCCTCAACCTCCAGCCTGCCAGGCTCCCAACCTGAGCCATCCGGGCACTACCTTCCCTCCCAGCTCCAGCAATTAACGCACTGCTGGGCAAAGAGCTTCCTGCCTCCTGTGTCGTGCATTTGAGCCCCGTAGCTAACTAGCCTTAACAGTCCATCATCCATACAAATTATGACACCCTTGATCTAGTGATTACTAAGGGCCTGACTATCACTGTCGTCTCTATTAGTGACCTCGCTCTCTCTGACCATTTCTGTATCTTCTTCACTGCATTGGTTCCTAAAGTCAAAAGTAGTACTAGTGCTTTATCAAGAAACATTATCTTACCTCCGCAGTATCCGATAGTTTTAGAGAAATAATGATCACAAACAATTTATCAACTCCAGAAGTGGGGCCGTCAGGCACTATTGAAGACTTAGCATCCGCCTTTAACACCAGAGTAGGGGCAGCCTTGGATTCTGTAGCACCTATTAAACTGAAAAAGATCACAGCCAATCATAAAGCTCCATGGCGAAATGAGGAAACAATTCAACTAAAGAGAACCTGCAGAAGATCTGAGCGTATATGGAGAAAGACCAAGCTACAGGTCCACCATGATATTCTCAAAGAACATCTCGCTGCCTTTGATAAAGCAATAAGAAATGCAAGGAAAGACCACTTCTCAAAATTCATATCTATCAACCGCAATAATTCAAGAGTGCTCTTCTCAACAATTGATAGCCTAATAAACCCTGCCGTAAAAACACCAGATAACCTGCTCTCTACCTCCAAATGTGAGGAATTTGCAGCTTACTTCAGAGATAAGATTATGAATATTAGGAGGAAAGTCACCCAGGAAAGGCCATGCATCCTGTTCACAGATCCTCTTCCTCCATGTAATGGACATATGAGCTTGTTTACACTGGTGGACACAGAAATGTTGAGAAAAGTAGTATCCAAACTCAAATCCTCCACAAGCCTGCTGAAGAAAAACAACTTAGACACTTCAGTTCTTAGCAATTTTAGACCAATCTCCAACCTTCCCTTTTTGAGTAAAATTCTGGAAACTATTGTTTTCAAACAGATTAATGATTTTCAAACAGATTAATGATTTCCTAGCTACAAGTTCTACGCTTGACCTTTTCCAGTCCGGCTTTCGCGCCCATCATAGCACAGAGACGGCATTAGTCAAAGTTGTAAATGACCTCAGAATTAATGCTGACTCCAAAGAGCTCTCTGTTCTCATCCTCCTGGACCTGAGTGCAGCCTTTGATACTATAGATTATGCAATCCTCATCAAAAGACTGGAGAAGTGGATTGGCCTCTCCGGTCCAGTCCTTAATTGGCTTAGGACCTATCTAACCGGTCGTGATTTCTTCGTTGCCCTCGGTGACCATAGCTCAGGAAAGATCCCTATGACCTGTGGGGTGCCCCAAGGATTGATCCTAGGACCTCTACTCTTCAGCCTGTACATGGTGCCCCTTGGCAGTGTCATCCGGAGGCACAACATTAGCTACCATAGCTACGCAGATGATACCCAACTCTATATTTCTGTAACACCCAGTAACTACAGCTTGATTGACTGCCTTGTCATGTGTATTACGGATATAAATGTATGGATGTCACATCATTTCCTCCAACTAAACCAGGACAAAACAGAAGTACCGATCATTGGAGAAAAAGCTGAAAGAGAGAAACTATCTGCACATTTAAAAACTCTGGAAATTGACACCAAATGCCAGGCTAAAAACCCAGGTGTCATACTTGACTCAGATCTTAATTTCGAAAACCACATCATGAATATTACAAAGACATCTTTTTACCACTTAAGGAACATTGCCATGGTGCAACCCTTTCTCTCTCAGGCTGACACCGAAAGACTAATGCATACTTTCATCACAAGCAGGCTGGACTACTGCAATGCTCTACTATCAGGCCTACCAAAGAAAGCAATCTCTAAGCTACAAATGATACAGAATGCTGCAGCACGAGTCCTCACTAAGACTAGACGCAGGGCACACATCACACCAGCCTTTAAATCACTACACTGGTTACCTGTCAACTCTAGAATAGACTTTAAAATACTATTACTAGTCTATAAATCTCTCCACAGTCACGCACCAGAAAACATTTCAGAAATGCTTGTCAGGTACATGCCCAACAGACCACTCAGATCCTCAGGTACTGAACTCGTAACAGTCCCAAAAGCCAGGACCAAGAAAGACGGAGAGGCAGCTTTTAGTTTCTATGCCCCCAACCTCTGGAACACCCTGCCGGAGTGCCTAAGAAGGGTCGAAACAACAGAGGTCTTCAAGCAAGATCTCAAGACGTACCTTTTTGGCCTAGCCTACAATCACTAGCCAGGACCTTGAGACACAGAAAGGCAGCCTCAAACCTACCTGTGAATCCTCTGTATACATTGGTGTATATCCTGCTATGCACTCTATGTATATCAAGTTGTGTACAGAAGCTGGTTGCCCTGAAACAGGCTTGTTCTGTTCTGATATCTGTGTTGCTTCAAAGGCTCAGCATGCTACTAACCGTTTTCTGTCTCCCCTAGTGCCTCTCTCTCTCCGTCCTACCTTCTAACCAGGTCCAGTGGATGCCCCACTGTCACCCGCACACCACCCTGAGTCCGATAGATACCCCCGTGTCAGCTGTGGATGTCGTAGTATTTAGTTAACACACACACACACGTACACACATCAGTCCACATCCGGCTTAGGCCTGGACCTGGGCCCAGTCCCCCTTCCCCTCACCCTAACCCGGGTCCGTATCCTTTTCCTACCCCCTCTCTACCCCAACCCCTGCCTCTATCTGGGCCCAGGCACATTCACGCACACACAGACATACACCAGTGTTTGCCATGTCTCTCCTATTATGTTTTTAGCCTCTCTTACTCTGAAAATGTAATTTAATGTAATTTATTGCTTTATAAATGTTCTTAGCCGGTAGACAAACATACTCCAGGAGCTTGCTCGATTTCCTTGTTGAGAGGGGTCAGGGAAGAATTTGTACAGCTCACTTTTTGCTTCCCTCTGGAATATGTAGGGATGGGATGTATCCCCACCTCCCTTGTTCTCTGTAAAGCGCATTGTGTTGCCTCTGTGTCACGGCACCGCCGCGTCAGCCTCGTCCACCTCGTCCACCTCCTCAGCCCCCTGACCCCGGCCCGAGCCCCGGTTCTGACGCTGGTCCCCAGCCTGTCCCTGTCTCTCCAGTGCCGGACTCCGTTTCCCCCAGCACCTCCCAGAGCCTGCAGCGGGAACTGCGGCCACGTCTGCGGTCACAAGCCAGACACGCCCCCGATCCACACCTGCCGTGCGTCACCTTGATTGCCTCTCCTCCACACCTCAACGCACCTGGTCCTGATCAGCCAATCAACGCACCTGGTCCTGATCAGCCAATCGCCAGCAGGATAAGAAGCCGGTCCACACAGCCCTCTGTGCCAGATCGTTGACCAACCAACCTAGTGGGTACACGTCTCTAGCTCCCTGCCTCGTCTGTTTTTGAACCTTGCCTTACCCTGTTCTCCCTGTCTTCCCAGTATCCAGTTCCTGCCTGACCCACGCCTGTACGATTACCCTGCTCCTGCCTGACCCACACCTGTACGATTACCCCGCTCCTGCCTGACCCACGCCTGTACGACAACCCTGCTCCTGCCTGACCATCGCCTGTACGACTACCACGCTCCTGCCTGACCCACGCCTGTACGACAACCCTGCTCCTGCCTGACCCACGCCTGTACGACAACCCCGCTCCTGCCTGACCATCGCCTGTACGACTACCACGCTCCTGCCTGACCATCGCCTGTACGACTACCACGTCCCCGCCTGACCCACGCCTGTCTACGGACCACGTTACTGCCTGCCTCTCCCCGGATCTCAATAAACGTGCCTACGGGCTTTCACCCCAATCGTGTCTGCTCTTGGGTCCTCCATCAAAACCCTAACACTGGGTATGAAATGCGCTATACAAATACAGCTTTGATTGATTGATACCACTTCATATCACAGCGAGCATACTGTAGCTATACAGCTCTTTACAACACAGGACAGTAGGTCTATACCTAGCTGTACAGCACTTTACAACATACAACAGTAGTCATATACCTACTGTAGCTACTGTATACAAGTACTTTACAATACAGCACAATAGACCTATACCTAGCAGCACATTAGGCCTATATTTAGATATACAGGACTTTCCAACACAGCACGGTAGGCCTAGCTGGATAACACTTTACCAAACAGAAACCAAAAGAATCAAGTATTATTATTATTATTATTATTATTATTATATTTATCTGCCCCAGTCTGACTAAAGTCCTATAAAGCAACTGGTTATTCACCAGATCACTGATGAAGAGGAGGTTCACCCAGGATCTCATATTACCCAGAGCCATCACTGCTAGTCCTCTAATCAACAAGTATCAACACATAATTTATATGACAACTTGGTTAAACAAAGCTCAGAGAGCAATATGTACTCTATTCTGTCTTCAATTGGGGGTGTTTTTGTCAAAGAATGAATACAGAATAATTGTAGAAAATTCTTACTCTAAAGTTTATCCCCATTATGGACTTACTTGTTTTCTCTAAGTCAGTGTGTCAAATCCAGAAGTCACTAGCTACTCTGATGAGGTGGAATGGATCACTGAATGTTTAAGTGTCTGCGTCAGCAACGTCTACTATGACATCATAAAAGCAATGGGAGATGTAACGTGGCGAGGCGCCCTCTAGTGGTTTTGATAGGGGTGTGGAAGTGTTGGAGTCGGACTGATGAGTGCATTTTTGAAATAGGATATCTACATTAGGTAAACACGGGTGTAATTAATAAAAAGGCGAGGTTGCTGCGAGTGGTTGCTAAGCAAAGCGTTCACTAAGTGTAGTCACAAGCACCAACCCCTCTCTCCTCCCCGATAGGTAGATTTGGGTAGCGTTCTTTGAGCGCGAAGGACGACCGAGAGGCGAGATTAGCGTTCGTTCAAGTAATAATAAAAAAAAGAGTCCCATGGCCATTGAATTGGTAGTAGCCTAGGCTATTTTGAGGTTGGTCATTTCTCCGAGTGAGAATTGTGAAGCGTGGCGAGTGACTGTGAGAATAGGCTGTGTAGAGATGTGGTTTATATGAATATACTTAGTGTTATGTGTTTTTCCTGTTGTTGATTGGACATGTGTTTTTATGTGCTCCGCCCACGTTAACATGAGTGACAGTCAGCCAACCAGTGAAGTGACTGCCAGAGAAACGCCTGTGTACGTGCAGGAGAGAGAAAAGATATAAGAAAGCGAGAGGACAACGGTGGTGTGGCGGGAAGAGAAAATGATGCTGGTCGTTCAGGACGGACTGCGACTGACGACGTTTCCGTGGATCTTGACAAAAAGATCTGCGAGTAGTGGACAGTGAATGAATAAAAGTGCTAAGTTAGGCTCCAGTGGCCTTCGAGAAGAAGACGTTTAAAACCGAGACCATCGATGTGTAAAGTGAATTAGCTAGCGTGCGCACAGCACTAGGTTAGCCAGTTGCAGTGTTGTGAGCTAGCTTTTTGTGTTGTGACTAGTTTGCGTCGTGTCGGCACACTTTCTGGAGAGGGACGTCCTCAAGGATCCCTGCTACAGCTCTGCATCCCCTCACTACGGCTTGGCTCCGGCTGGGCAACCCCCGGATCAACATCGCAACCTGTCTTCTGGGACGCAGGTGGGCACTTCTCCTCTGACTAGCCAGGCAGTGCACATTCTAGACAGAGACCGTTCTTGTGAACGCGGGACCATTCAGCAACGTTCGCATTGGAACTCAACTGTTCGGATCGTTTAGAATTCCAGTGACTTTTTCTGTATGCGTTTGTGTGCATCGCGGGACCATTCAGCAACGTTCGCATTGGAACTGAACTGTTCGGATTGTTTAGAGTTCCAGTGACTTTTTCTGTATGCGTGTGTGTGCATCGCGGGACTATTCAGCCGTGTTCGTACGGAAAGTGTGGGTTATTACTGAATTTCATTGAAGTGCTGTGTGTATGGGTATCTCTCTCATTGACTGTTGATGTCATTTTGAGTTCATGTCAGTGTTCTTTTGTATGGACCGGTCCTGATAGGGTTAAGAGGGTCATTTTCATAAACTTTAACATTAGTATTTTTTTGGTATTCTTGGTATTCTAATAAATAGTATTAATTTTATTACAAGCCAGTAGCGGGGGAATTCTTTCTTTCTTTTTTATATGAGAGTGGGCATTAGAGGCCCGGGTCACTAAGTAATTGGTCTATAAGGCTCACTGGGTGTGGGGGTGTACTCTTATTATAGCCTGGTGGTTCAGTGTGGAAAGGAACAGTTGGGTCAGACTTAGGGTCAGCTTATGCTGCTCACACACCTCAGGTTAGACTGAGTTTAGCAGAAATTGTAGGGCTCAGCACAAATCATCCACACCCGAAGCGCAGTAGTGAAGAGACATTAAAGGCTGGGGATACAGAGACCTGGATCCTGCGCTCTCCAGTCACCCGGTGAGTCCTGCAGTCACACCCCACTACGCGGGCAAGGCCTGTCCGCTACATTTGGCGTCACGAACAGGATCAATTCCTGCACAGAAACCCTGTGAGTGTATTGCGCACAGAGAAAGTATTCAACATGGAGCAGCTACAAGCGCAGTTCGACGCCCTAAAAAGTAAGCTCACGGAACAGGAGGCTCGTATGGAAGAGCAGTCTGCATTCTTTGAGCAGGCACGGAGTGATCAGAGAGACACTCTTGCTCTGGCAAGGGGGGTCCTGGAGCAAGCCGCTGGTGCAAGGAGTGCACCCACGCTGTATGTACAGCGAGACCGGAAATACCCTGATTTTAGTGGGGGTCAAGAAAGAGGGGAACTGTGTGTCGAAGACTGGGTTGCCTCCATGAAGTCAGGTTTCAGAGTAGGCCGCGTGCCGGAGGAAGACCAGGTTGAACTTCTGAAGGAGCATCTAAAGGGAGAAGCGAGACTGACAGTGAGATTTGTCCTGGAGGGACATGCTGCAGATACACAGGCGGTCTTTAAGGTCCTGGAGGAGACTTATGGAGACAAGGCTCCGATCGGCACACGTCTCAAGGAATTCTATGAGCGTCATCAAGCCTCCGGGGAGAAAACCAGAGTGTTCGCCTATGATCTACAGGAGAAGCTCCGCCGCCTAAAGCAACGTGATCCTGACCGCGTCCCTAATGCAGATTCTTTACTGAAAGAGCAGTTTGTACTGGGATTGAGGGATGACTCTCTGCGCCGCGAGATGAAGCGGCGGGCGAAGGCTGAGCCAGGGCTGATGTTCATCCAGCTAATGCAGGCAGCGATCGACTGGTCGGAGGAGGAGGAATCCTCTCCCACCGCTGCTTCCGAGGGGCCCTGGCCGTGGGGCTGTTCATGCTGCGGCTGCAGAAGACATGACCCCCGCGTCGGCCATACAAGCACTTCAAGAATCAGTGAGGCAGTTAGCAGCTCGTGGTCAGCGCAGGCCGCCGCGACGAGACGACAGAGGGCAATTGATCTGCTACTCCTGCCAACAGCCCGGTCACATCAGCCGTAACTGTCCCAGTGTGAAGGACAAGCCACGTCAAACCAATACGATCAGGTCTGATGCTCAGGAACTGGAGCTGCTTGAGACAGATGTGCAGGCCAGCGTTAGGACCGCTGCTGTAGAGCGGGCCACGTCTACATTGTCCGTGTTGGATGAGTTTGGTCGGGAGTCAGGTGGCACCTTTGGCAGCTGTTTCACACTGGATGTTTTAATCGATGGGGTGAGCACATGTTGTTTGGTGGATACCGGTTCTGAGGTGACAACCATGTCTGAAGCCCACTTCCGGAAACAATATGAGGGAACGGAGCTATCCTCAGCGAGATGGGTTAAACTTACAGCCACGAATGGGCTGAGTATCCCAGTTGTTGGGTGCCTCTATGCAGATGTGGAGTGTCTAGGGATGAAACTGCCAGGAAAATGTGTTTGTCTTGAAGGACAGCAACGGTGGCAGCGAAGAGAAGAGTACGGTGCCCGGGATCCTGGGGATGAATGTACTTGGTAACCTCCACAGTCTATTCTCTGGCTTCGACGGCATGCAGAAGATGGGCCAGCACAAACCGGCCGCCGCGACACAGAAGATTCGCCGCATTTTTGCTGAGATCGGCAGAGAAGAGCAGTACGGTGGTCCCACTGGCAAGATCGGCTATATCAAAGTAGCAGGGCGACGTCCAGTAGTCATTCCTCCACATAGTGAAGTGGTCATTGAAGGGCGCTGCAGGGTGCCCCCACGGGCAAGCAGCCAGGTCCTGGTCGAGGCGACACCGACTTCCAACCTGCCCTGTGGCCTGCTAGTCGCCAACGTCCTGACACACTCCACCAACGGGAAGGTGCCAGTCAGGCTGCTAAACTCAAGTGGAGTGCCCGTCACACTGCGCCCCAGGGCGAGGCTGGGTGAAATGAGTAAGCCGAGTAAAGTACTACTAAAAGAGATGGTGGCGTTCGAAGAAGCCACTGGTGAGCTGCGAGTCAGGATGCTGGAACGGGGGAAGGAGCCTGTGTCAAAGCTCATGGGACCGTTATCTATCCCGGTTCAGGCAAACCTCCAAGACCTCGATGCAGTGCAAGTGGGGCAGCTAAACAGACTTCTAGAAAAGCACCATGCTGTGTTCTCACAGGACGACAGTGATTTTGGGTACACCACCACAGTCACCCACCGTATCCCCACTGACAACACAAAACCCATCAAGCAAAGACATCGGCGGGTGCCCCCTCATGTGTTTCAAGAGTTTAAGCAGCATGTCCAGGATCTGGTCACGCAGGGGGTACTTAGAGAGAGCTGCAGCCCCTGGGCATCACCGGCTGTGATTGTGATCAAAAAGGATGGGTCAGTGCGTTTCTGCTGTGACTACCGCAGACTGAACAGCGTAACGCACCGTGATGCATACCCTCTCCCAAGAGTGGAAGAGTCTCTGGATGCTCTGGGCCAGGCCAAGCTTTTCTCATCTCTGGACTTGACCGCAGGATACTTCCAGGTGGCCGTGGAGAAGCAAGACCAGGAGAAGACTGCCGTCACAACACCGTTCGGACTATACGAGTGGGCCCGCATGCCCTTCGGGTTGTGCTATGTCCCCGCAACGTTTCAGCGACTAATGGAGGTAGTGCTGGGGGACCTTGCATTTGACGTATTGCTGGTGTACCTAGATGACATTCTAGTCTTCTCTAGCAACTTCGACAGCCACTGTGAGAGGCTGGACATGGTGCTCACGCGCCTGGGGGAACATGGCCTAAAACTCAAGCCCCGGAAATGCTTCCTTTTCAAGACAGAGGTTAAGTTTCTCGGGCACATCGTGTCGGCCGCTGGAGTACAGGTGGATGTGGAGAAGCTGAAGGCGCTGGAGGACTGGCCTGTGCCCCGCACCGTGAAGGAGGTCAGACAGGTGGTGGGCTTCATGTCCTACTACCGGCGCTTCGTACCGCACTTTGCTCAATTGGCTTGCCCACTGCACGCCTTTTTGGGAAAAGCTAAGAGGAAAGGGGCCACTGGGTCCCAGCCCATGCCGTTTGTGTGGAGTGAGGACTGCCATGCTGCATTCAACCAGTTAAGGAAGTGTCTGATGTCTCCGCCTGTGCTGGCGTACCCTGACTTCCGACGCCCCTTTGTCATGACAACAGATGCAAGCAACCTTGGACTAGGAGCAGTGCTGAGTCAACAGCAAGATGGGGTGGAGCGTGTGGTAGCCTTCGCCAGCAGGGGTTTGCGTGGGTCCGAACGTAATGACAAGAACTACAGTGCGTTCAAGCTTGAACTCCTGGCCCTTAAGTGGGCAGTTACTGAAAAGTTCAGAGACCTCTTGCTCTACTCAAAGTTCACTGTCATCACTGATCACAACCCCCTGCGCTATTTGGAAACTGCTAACCTTGGAGCGGTGGAACAGAGATGGGTTGCACAGCTTGCGGAGTATAACTTTGAGGTCCACTACAAACCTGGAAGGCTGAACCAGAATGCTGACGTGTTGTCACGCATCCCAGTGGGGCAGGAGCCGGAGACAGAGGATGTTGAGAAGGACTTCCTAGTAATAAAAGAGGATGAGGTCCGTGCCAGTCTCTGGCCCGCGCAGATGGTTGAGGAGGATAAGGGGCCTATCGTCACTGCAACGCAGGCCACTGTGCGAGGTAACCTCTGCGGCCATAGCTGGGATGAGTTTCAGCAACTCCAAATCAAGGACCCTGACGTGGGCCCGATATTAGAAGCGGTGAGACGGGGTACCCCCCCTACTATGTTGCAGCTCCGAGAAATGAGTTTGCTCCAGCGGAGGCTGTATGGGCAATGGAGACGGCTGCAGTTGCAGAAGGGTGTCCTGTTCCGGTACCTGCGTGACCCCCGTGATGGTGAAGAAGTGCAACAGTTGGTTGTACCAGCAGCGCTACAGCGGTATATCTATGAAACCCAACACGACCACAGTGGTCACTTCAGTGAAAGGAGTACCTTACAGCTGCTGCGCCGTGGTTACTACTGGCCAAGGATGTCAAAAGATGTGAAGAGCTGGACACAACAGTGTAAAAGGTGCGCTCTGGCCAGGGATGTGTTCCCTAAAACACAGGCTCTGATGACGTGCACTAATGTCACTGCACCGCTCGAGGTCCTCGCAATGGATTTCACCGTGTTGGAGCCATCAACAGGAGGCTATGAAAACGTGCTGGTACTGACTGACATGTTTACACGGTTTACGGTGGCAGTACCGACCAAAGACCAGACTGCGCGGACCACTGCGGCAGCTCTAATCAAACACTGGTTTGTATGTTATGGTTGCCCCGCAAGGCTTCACGCAGACCAAGGTCGAAACTTTGAATCCAGCGTGATTAAGGAGCTGTGCAAGATGTATGGAATCTCCAAGAGTCGCACCTCGCCTTATCATCCCCAAGGCAATGCACAATGCGAGAGGTTCAACCGTACCATGCATGAGATGTTGCGTGCCCTACCTGCAGAAAAGAAGAAGAACTGGAAGGAACACCTGCCAGAGCTTGTCATGGCATACAACTGCCATGTGCACTCCTCCACAGGGTATGCCCCCTTCTACCTCCTCTTCGGAAGGGACGGAAGGATGCCTAGAGATGTGCTGAGTGGCAGGGACTTGGAGGGCGGCGACGCTGAAAACTTAGATGACTGGGTGAAGGGACATCACGAGCGGCTGAGGGTCGCTGCTGAAATGGCGAAGGCTGCAGCACAGGATGCGTCACGTCGGCGCAAGAGGCTGTATGACCGGAAGTCCCGGGGGGCGCTCATCAGGCCAGGAGATCGGGTGTTGTTGCGGAATCACCGTCCCAGAGGTCGCAACAAGATTCAGGACAAATGGGAATCTACACCTTACCTGGTTGTCTCCCAAAACCATGCCGACATGCCCGTATTCACTGTGCAACCCGAAGCTGGTGGTCCCACGAGGGTGGTGCATCGAGATCAAATGAAGCCCTGCACCTTTCTCAGTCCAGGTCGCAGGGGTGGTACTCGTACTGCCCATGAAGTCCAAAGTCGCTCAGATCTGGATGACATAGTTTATGTCCCTATCACACACTCACCACATGATCGCACTGATATAGAGGTGGTGCCTGACCTTGGCACAGATGGGGGTCACGGCCAGCAGGATAGATGTAAGGTAGCGAGCGATGGGGAGTCTGCAACAGGGGTACAGTCAGGGGATGCTGACGAGTCGGACACAGGGAGTGAGGGGTCAGAGAGGCCAGTTAGGCCAGCACGCAGTACAAGGGGCCAGCTTCCGTATAGGTTTCATAATGACTATGTCTTGTGAGGGCAAAAGGGTATGTTATGCAAGCGTGAATGCCCATAGGTCTTAACTGGTTGTAGGGTACAATAAAATATGTGGGGCATGAAAAGTTCCTTGTTTCAGGTGATATGTAAAGGTTTGCACGAGGATATTGCAAACTTTAGAAAGGGGGAATGTAGAGATGTGGTTTATATGAATATACTTAGTGTTATGTGTTTTTCCTGTTGTTGATTGGACATGTGTTTTTATGTGCTCCGCCCACGTTAACATGAGTGACAGTCAGCCAACCAGTGAAGTGACTGCCAGAGAAACGCCTGTGTACGTGCAGGAGAGAGAAAAGATATAAGAAAGCGAGAGGACAACGGTGGTGTGGCGGGAAGAGAAAATGATGCTGGTCGTTCAGGACGGACTGCGACTGACGACGTTTCCGTGGATCTTGACAAAAAGATCTGCGAGTAGTGGACAGTGAATGAATAAAAGTGCTAAGTTAGGCTCCAGTGGCCTTCGAGAAGAGGACGTTTAAAACCGAGACCGTCGATGTGTAAAGTGAATTAGCTAGCGTGCGCACAGCACTAGGTTAGCCAGTTGCAGTGTTGTGAGCTAGCTTTTTGTGTTGTGACTAGTTTGCGTCGTGTCGGCACACTTTCTGGAGAGGGACGTCCTCAAGGATCCCTGCTACAGCTCTGCATCCCCTCACTACGGCTTGGCTCCGGCTGGGCAACCCCCGGATCAACATCGCAACCTGTCTTCTGGGACGCAGGTGAATTCTGTCCGTTAGCCCACTAGTGGGCACTTCTCCTCTGACTAGCCAGGCAGTGCACATTCTAGACGGAGACCGTTCTTGTGAACGCGGGACCATTCAGCAACGTTCGCATTGGAACTCAACTGTTCGGATCGTTTAGAATTCCAGTGACTTTTTCTGTATGCGTTTGTGTGCATCGCGGGACCATTCAGCAACGTTCGCATTGGAACTGAACTGTTCGGATTGTTTAGAGTTCCAGTGACTTTTTCTGTATGTGTGTGTGTGCATCGCGGGACTATTCAGCCGTGTTCGTACGGAAAGTGTGGGTTATTACTGAATTTCACTGAAGTGCTGTGTGTATGGGTATCTCTCTCATTGACTGTTGATGTCATTTTGAGTTCATGTCAGTGTTCTTTTGTATGGACCGGTCCTGATAGGGTTAAGAGGGTCATTTTCATAAACTTTAACATTAGTATTTTTTTGGTATTCTTGGTATTCTAATAAATAGTATTAATTTTATTACAAGCCAGTAGCGGGGGAATTCTTTCTTTCTTTTTTATATGAGAGTGGGCATTAGAGGCCCGGGTCACTAAGTAATTGGTCTATAAGGCTCACTGGGTGTGGGGGTGTACTCTTATTATAGCCTGGTGGTTCAGTGTGGAAAGGAACAGTTGGGTCAGACTTAGGGTCAGCTTATGCTGCTCACACACCTCAGATTAGACTGAGTTTAGCAGAAATTGTAGGGCTCAGCACAAATCATCCACACCCGAAGCGCAGTAGTGAAGAGACATTAAAGGCTGGGGATACAGAGACCTGGATCCTGCGCTCTCCAGTCACCCGGTGAGTCCTGCAGTCACACCCCACTACGCGGGCAAGGCCTGTCCGCTACAGCTGCAATGCGTGTGTCTGAGACTTGGCAGCCCCGGGTTTCACTGATCTAGCGGTCAGTAAATTCGACCAAATTTCAAGAGTTGGACATCACTGGATTCATCTCGGTATACAGATAATTCAAGAGCAATTGACTCATGTTTACGAAGCACACCAACATAGTGCTCTGATCAGCTGCACTCTCCAGTGAAGTTCTCAAAACGCGACAGATGCCCGGATCCGTAGTAGCCTAGATCTCATTGTATTACAGTAATTTAGCAGACGCGTTTATCCAAAGCAACTAACAATAATTGCATTTAACGTAGGAAAAGCCAATGTAGGCTACTAGCCTACTAGGCTACTTGCCGGAACTCACAAGTGCATCTCCTTTCTGAAACAAGTGACTAAGAGCATAATCTAGTGCTGAAGGCAAAGTGCAAGAATAGAAATCTAAAATACAATAGAGGGATCGTTGTAGTTCTCTCTGTAAAATAACTACAACGTAGACCTAAATTAAAGAAATAAAAAGTACCTTTGAGAAACCGCACATTATTGCGGCGGAATTTGATATTGTTAGTAGCCAAGTTTATGGCTTTGTCAATCCATTGATATCGATTTATTATATTTGAAGAAAGATCCCTATGACCTGTGGGGTGCCCCAAGAATCGATCCTAGGACCTCTACTCTTCAGCCTGTACATGGTGCCCCTTGGCAGTGTCATCAGGAGGCACAACATTAGCTACCATAGCTACGCAGATGATACCCAACTCTATATTTCTGTAACACCCAGTAACTACAGCTTGATTGACTGCCTTGTCAAGTGTATTACGGATATAAATGTATGGATGTCACATAATTTCCTCGAACTAAACCAGGACAAAACAGAAGTACTGATCATTGGAGAAAAAGCTGAAAGAGAGAAACTATCTGCACATTTAAAAACTCTGAAAATTTACACCAAATGCCAGGCTAAAAACCCAGGTGTCATACTTGACTCAGATCTTAATTTCGAAAACCACATCATGAATATTACAAAGACATCTTTTTACCACTTAAGGAACTGTCACGGCACCGCCGCGTCAGCCTCGTCCACCTCCTCAGCCCCCTGACCCCGGCCCGAGCCCCGGTTCTGACGCTGGTCCCCAGCCTGTCCCCCAGCCTGACCCTGTCTCTCCAGTGCCGGACTCCGTTTCCCCCAGCACCTCCCAGAGCCTGCAGCGGGAACTGCGGGCACGTCTGCGGTCACAAGCCAGACACGCCCCCGATCCACACCTGCCGTGCGTCACCTTGATTGCCTCTCCTCCACACCTCAACGCACCTGGTCCTGATCAACCAATCGCCAGCAGGATAAGAAGCCGGTCCACACAGCCCTCTGTGCCAGATCGTTGACCAACCCAGTGGGTAACACGACTCCAGCTAAATCCCTACTCCTTACTCGAGCCTGTCTCACCGTTCTTTGTTTTCATTCATCCTAGTTAACCTGCCTGACCCACGCCTGCCTGAGGACCACGAACCTGCCTGACCACGCCTGTCTGACTACCACGCTCCTGCCTGACCCACGCCTGCCTGAGTACCACGCTCCTGCCTGACCCACGCCTGCCTGAGTACCACGCTCCTGCCTGACCCACGCCTGTCTGAGTACCACGCTCCTGCCCGACCCACGCCTGTCTGACTACCACGTCCCTGCCTGACCCCCGCTTGCCTCTCCGACCTGATCCTGCCTGGCCATACCAAATAAACACGCCTCCGGGCTTCACCTCCAAGCCATTTTTGAGTCTGCTTTTGGGTCCTCCTCCGCTAGCCCTAACAGGAACATTGCCATGGTGCAACCCTTTCTCTCTCAGGCTGACACCGAAAGACTAATGCATACTTTCATCACAAGCAGGCTGGACTACTGCAATGCTCTACTATAAGGCCTACCAAAGAAAGCAATCTCTAAGCTACAAATGATACAGAATGCTGCAGGACGAGTCCTCACTAAGACTAGACGAAGGGCACACATCACACCAGCCTTAAAATCACTACACTGGTTACCTGTCAACTCTAGAATAGACTTTAAAATACTATTACTAGTCTATAAATCTCTCCACAGTCACGCACCAGAAAACATTTCAGACATGCTTGTCAGGTACATGCCCAACAGACCACTCAGATCCTCAGGTACTGAACTCGTAACTGTCCCAAAAGCCAGGACCAAGAAAGACGGAGAGGCAGCTATTAGTTATTATGCCCCCAACCTCTGGAACACCCTGCCGGAGTGCCTAAGAAGGGTCGAAACAACAGAGGTCTTCAAGCAAGATCTCAAGACGTACCTTTTTGGCCTAACCTACAATCACTAGCCAGGACATTGAGACACAGAAAGGCAGCCTCAAACCTACCTGTGAATCCTCTGTATACATTGGTGTATATCCTGCTATGCACTCTATGTATATCAAGTTGTGTACAGAAGCTGGTTGCCCTGAAACAGGCTTGTTCTGTTCTGATATCTGTGTTGCTTCAAAGGCTCAGCATGCTACTAACCGTTTTCTGTCTCCCCTAGTGCCTCTCTCTCTCCCTCCTACCTTCTAACCAGGTCCAGTGGATGCCCCACTGTCACCCGCACACCACCCTGAGTCCGATAGATACCCCCGTGTCAGCTGTGGATGTCGTAGTATTTAGTTAACACACACACACACGTACACACATCAGTCCACATCCGGCTTAGGCCTGGACCTGGGCCCAGTCCCCCTTCCCCTCACCCTAACCCGGGTCCGTATCCTTTTCCTACCCCCTCTCTACCCCAACCCCTGCCTCTATCTGGGCCCAGGCACATTCACGCACACACAGACATACACCAGTGTTTGCCATGTCTCTCCTATTATGTTTTTAGCCTCTCTTACTCTGAAAATGTAATTTAATGTAATTTATTGCTTTATAAATGTTCTTAGCCGGTAGACAAACATACTCCAGGAGCTTGCTCGATTTCCTTGTTGAGAGGGGTCAGGGAAGAATTTGTACAGCTCACTTTTTGCTTCCCTCTGGAATATGTAGGGATGGGATGTACAGTATCCCCACCTCCCTTGTTCTCTGTAAAGCGCATTGTGTTGCCTCTGGGTATGAAATGCGCTATACAAATACAGCTTTGATTGATTGATTGATTGATTGATTGATACCACTTCATATCACAGCGAGCATACTGTAGCTATACAGCTCTTTACAACACAGGACAGTAGGTCTATACCTAGCTGTACAGCACTTTACAACATACAACAGTAGTCATATACCTACTGTAGCTACTGTATACAAGTACTTTACAATACAGCACAATAGACCTATACCTAGCAGCACATTAGGCCTATATTTAGATATACAGGACTTTCCAACACAGCACGGTAGGCCTAGCTGGATAACACTTTACCAAACAGAAACCAAAAGAATCAAGTATTATTATTATTATTATTATATTTATCCGCCCCAGTCTGACTGAAGTCCTATAAAGCAACTGGTTATTCACCAGATCACTGATGAAGAGGAGGTTCACCCAGGATCTCATATTACCCAGAGCCATCACTGCTAGTCCTCTAATCAACCAGTATCAACACATCATTTATATGACAACTTGGTTAAACAAAGCTCAGAGATATGTACTCTATTCTGTCTTCAATTGGGGGTGTTTTTGTCAAAGAATGAATACAGAATAATTGTAGAAAATTCTTACTCTAAAGTTTATCCCCATTATGGACTTACTTGTTTTCTCTAAGTCAGTGTGTCAGATCCAGAAGTCACTAGCTACTCTGATGAGGTGGAATGGATCACTGACTGTTTAAGTGTCTGCGTCAGCAACGTCTACTATGACATCATAAAAGCAATGGGAGATGTAACGTGGCGAGGAGCCCTCTAGTGGTTTTGATAGGGGTGTGGAAGTGTTGGAGTCGGACTGATGAGTGCATTTATGAAATAGGATATCTACATTAGGTAAACACGGGTGTAATTAATAAAAAGGCAAGGTTGCAGCGAGTGGTTGCTAAGCAAAGCGTTCACTAAGTGTAGTCACAAGCACCAACCCCCCTCTCCCCCCACCGGGACGGCTCCCTCTCTCCTCCCCGATAGGTAGATTTGGGTAGCGTTCTTTGAGCGCGAAGGACGACCGAGAGGCGAGATTAGCGTTCGTTCAAGTAATAATAAAAAAAAGAGTCCCATAGCCATTGAATTGGTAGTAGGCTATTTTGAGGTTTGTCATTTTTCCGAGTGAGAATTGTGAAGCGTGGCGAGTGAGCGTGAGAATAGGCTGCAATGCGTGTGTCTGAGACTTGGCAGCCCCGGGTTTCACTGATCTAGCGGTCAGTAAATTCGACCAAATTTCAAGAGGTGGACATCACTGGATTCATCTCGGCATACAGATAATTCAAGAGCAATTGACTCATGTTTACGAAGCACACCAACATAGTGCTCTGATCAGCTGCACTCTCCAGTGAAGTTCTCAAAACGCGACAGATGCCCGGATCCGTAGTAGCCTAGATCTCATTGTATTACAGTAATTTAGCAGACGCGTTTATCCAAAGCAACTAACAATAATTGCATTTAACGTAGGAAAAGCCAATATAGGCTACTAGCCTACTAGGCTACTTGCCGGAACTCACAAGTGCATCTCCTTTCTAAAACAAGTGACTAAGAGCATAATCTAGTGCTGAAGGCAAAGTGCAAGAATAGCAATCTAAAATACAATAGAGGGATCGTTGTAGTTCTCTCTGTAAAATAACTACAACGTAGACCTAAATTAAAGAAATAAAAAGTACCTTTGAGAAACCGCACATTATTGCGGTGGAATTTGATATTCTTAGTAGCCTAGTCTATGGCTTTGTCAATCCATTGATCATCATCATCATCATCATCTTCATCCGCTTATCCAGGGTCGGGTCGCGGAGGCAGCAGTTCCATCAGGGGGCCCCAGACATCCCTTTCCCTAGCAGCATCAACCAGCTCTGCCTGGGGAATCTTTAGCCGCTCACAGGCCAGTGCGGAGATGTAGTCCCGCCACCTAGTCCTGGGTCTACCCCGCGGCCTCCTCCCAGCCGGACACGCCTGGAACACCTCCCTAGGGAGGCGCCCAGGAGGCATCCTCACTAGATGCCCGAACCACCTCAACTGGCTCCTTTCGACGCAAAGGAGCAGCGGCTCTACTCCGAGTCTCTCCCGGATGACTGAACTTCTCACCCGATCTCTCAGGGAGACCCCAGCCACCCTCCGGAGAAAACTCATTTCGGCCGCTTGTATCCGTGATCTCGTTCTTTCGGTCATGACCCATCCTTCATGACCATAGGTGAAGGTGGGGACGAAGATAGACCGGTAGATCGAGAGCTTTGCCTTTTGGCTCAGCTCTCTTTTCATCACAACAGTGCGGTAAAGCGACTGCAGAACCGCACCAGCTGCTCCGATTCTCCGGCCAAACTCCCTCTCCATGGTTCCCTCACTCGTGAACAAGACCCCCAGATACTTGAACTCCTTCACTTGGGGTAAGGACTCATTTCCTACTCGGAGCGGACAGGCCACCGGTTTCCTGCTGAGAACCATGGCCTCAGATTTAGAAGTGCTTATTCTCATCCCAGCCGCTTCACACTCAGTTGCGAACCTATCCAGAGAGTGCTGGAGGTCGCAGGCAGCTGATGCCATCAGGACCACATCATCTGCAAAAAGCAGTGACGTGATTCCCAGCTCACCGAACTGCAAACCCACCTCCCCCCGGCTACGCCTCGATATCCTCGCGGGGGCACCGGCGTCAGCCATTAAACCTCTGGAACTTGTCCAGAAAGCTGCTGCTCGCCTGGTGTTCAACCACCCCAAATTCTCCCACACAACTTCCCTCCTCCGTTCCCTACACTGGCTCCCTGTAGCGGCTCGCATCCAGTTTAAAACTCTGGCGCTAACCTACAGGGCAATGAAAGGAACAGCCCCCTCCTACCTCCAGGCCATGGTCAAACCCTACATCCCCTCCCGACCACTACGCTCTGCTACCTCAGGGCGACTGGTTGCCCCGTCACTCCGAGGCTCCTGCGGTCGATCGACACGGTCACGGCTCTTCTCTGTCCTGGCCCCGCAGTGGTGGAATGAGCTGCCCACTGATGTCAGGACAGCAGAGTCGCTGCCCATCTTTCGTCGCAGGCTCAAAACTCATCTCTTCAAGAAGTACTACAACAATCCTCCCACCTAAGCACTTATTATATTGCACTGTACTTTAGATTGTGATTCTTGCACTTTGCCTTCAGCACTAGATTATGCTCTTAGTCACTTGTTTGTTTTAGAAAGAAGATGCACTTGTGAGTTCTGGCAAGTAGTAGTACATTGGCTCTTCCTACGTTAAATGCAATTATTGTTAGTCGCTTTGGATAAAAGCGTCTGCTAAATGACTGTAATGTAATGTAATGTAATATCCTGTCCATGAAAATCACAAACAGGATTGGTGACAAAGCGCAGCCCTGGCGGAGGCCAACACCCACCGGAAAGGAAGACGACTTACTGCCGAGGACCTGGACACAGCTCTCGCTCTGGGTGTACAAGGATTGGATGGCCCCAAGTAGGGACCCCCTCACCCCATACTCCCGCATAACCCTCCACAAGACCTCTCGAGGGACCCGGTCGTAAGCCTTCTCCAAGTCCACAAAACACATGTAGACAGGTTGGGCAAACTCCCAAGCCCCCTCCAAGATCCTTGCGAGAGTGAAGAGCTGGTCGGTAGTTCCACGACCAGGACGAAATCCGCATTGTTCCTCTTCGATCTGAGGTTCGACTATTGGCCGGACCCTCCTTTCCAGCACCTTGGATTAAACTTTCACTGGGAGGCTGAGTAATGTGATGCCTCTATAATTCGCACACACCCTCTGGTCCCCTTTTTTGAATATTGGGACCACCACCCCAGTCTGCCACTCCTTCGGCACTGACCCAGACTTCCACGCAATGTTACAGAGGCGTGTCAACCAAGACAGCCCCTCTACACCCAGCGCCTTCAGCATTTCTGGACGGATCTCATCAGTCCCTGGGGCTCTGCCACTGTGGAGTTGTTTGACTACCTCAGTGACCTCCTCCAAGGACATTGACGACCCCCCATCATCTTCCGGCTCTGCCTCGATCGTAGAGGGTGGATTAGTCGGGTTCAGGAGTTCCTCAAAGTGCTCCTTCCAACGCTCAACAACCTCCTCAGTTGAGGTCAGCAGTGTCCCCTTGCTGTATACAGCTTGGATGGTCCCCCACTTTCCCTTCCTGAGGTGTCTGATGGTCTTCCAGAAACACTTTGGTGCCGACCGAAAGTCCTTCTCCATGGTTTCTCCGAACTCCTCCCACTCCCGCTGCTTTGCCTTGGTCACGGCCGAAGCCGCAGCCCTCCGGGCCAGTCGATACCCTGCAACTGTTTCTGGGGTCTCCCGGGCTAACATAACCCGGAAGGCCTCCTTCTTCAGTCGGACGGCTTCCCTCACCACCGCTGTCCACCACGGTGTCCGAGGGTTACCGCCCCTTGAGGTACCTATGGCCCTCAGGCCACAGCTCCCAGCCGCAGCTTCAGCAATGGAGGCTTTGAACACCGACCACTCATGCTCGATGTCCCCAACCTCCACAGGGATGCCTGAGAAGCTCCGCCGGAGGTGGCAATTGAAATCTCTCCGGACAGGCTCTTCCTCCAGACGTTCCCAGTTCACCCTCACTACACGCTTGGGTTTTCCAGGTCTGTCCAGAAGTTTCCCCCGCCATCGAAACCAGCTCACCACCAGATGGTGATCAGTGGACAGCTCTGCCCCTCTCTTTACCCGAGTGTCCAAAACGCATGGCCTCAGATCAGATGATACGATAACGAAATCGATCATCGACCTTCGGCCTAAGGTGTTCTGATGCCAGGTGTACTTGTGGGCATCCTTGTGTTCGAACATGGTGTTTGTTATGGACAAACCGTGACTAGCACAGAAGTCCAACAACAAAACACCACTCGGGTTCAGATCGTGGTGGCCATGCCTTCCAATCACGCCCCTCCAAGTTTCTCCATCATTGCCTACGTGTGCATTGAAGTCCCCCAGTAGGACACTGGAGTCCCCTGCAGGAGCCCACAAAAGGACTCCACTCAGGGTCTGCAGGAAGGCTGAGTACTCTGAACTGCTGTTCGGTGCATAAGCACAAACCACAGTCAGAGTCCCCCCCCCCCACAGTCCTAAGGCGCAGGGAGGCGACCCTCTCGTCCACTGGGGTGAACTCCAGCACAGAGGCGCTCAGCTGGGGGCTAGCTAGTATAGCCACACCTGCCTTACGCCTCATACCGTGAGCAACTCCGGAGAAGAACAGGGTCCAACCCCTATCCAGGAGTTTGGTTCCGGTGCCGGTGCTGTGCGTGGAGGTTAGCCCCACCAGGTGTAATTGGTATCGCTCCACCTCCCTCACAAGCTCCAGCTCCTTCCCCCCCAGCGAGGTCACGTTCCATGTCCCCAGAGCCAGCCTTTGCCGCCCGGGTCCGGTCCGTCGGTGCCCCCCGCCTTCACCGCCACCTAGTTGGCAGCACACCCGACCCCGACAATTCCTCCCGCGGGTGGTGGGTCCACGGGACGATGGAGGAGGAGATGGTGCTTCCACGTTGCTTATTCGGGCTGCCCGGCCACCAGGCGCTCGCATGCGGGCCCTCCGTCTGGGCCTGGCTCCAGACAAGGGCCCCGGGCTTCCTCCGGGCCGGGTCTCTCTTCCTTTTTGGTGTTCTGTCATCAGCGTTTTTTCCTGTAACCCCAGGTAGGGGGGCTAGGGGGTACTACCACTTGCCCAAGGTGGACCCCCAGACTAGTGGAGGGAAGGAGGCGTCTTACTTCTCCATTCTAGTTTTGCAACTAGCCACTGCCGCACAATCCATTGATATCGATTTATAATTATTTCAAGTTTTTCTCCCTATGCAAAAGATGGGGCGGTTTTGTGAACCCAACCAGTAGAGAGCGTAGTTTTAGGCTTTGGCTCCCTTGAACATAGATGGTGAAGTGGGCTATCTGGAGCGTACAGGGAACATAGTAGGCTAATGCTGATGATTTCTGTCACGGGCAGCATACACTGCATACCCTCAGTCCCCTAATAGGTCTTATTTCATTTCAACTTGGCTATTAACTTGATGGAGCATGTTACATTTGAGCAATATGATGATAATATGGCTAAAAGGTAGGCTACAATATGTCACAGTGCACTGGCTACTGCTATCATGTACAGTACTCCTACACATAGTAACTTCAGTTTTACAAGATGCCACAGTGCACTGGCTACTGCTATCAATACGATACAGTACAGTGCTCCTAAAATACCTATGTTATATACAGATGCCCTCAGCTGCAGGATCATCTCCTTTGATGATTTTACCTCTTTTGAATACCACGCTATGTTCTTAAAATGCCAGCCCCCAGTTCTGGCAGTAACAGAGTATAGGCCTCCTAAACAATGCCCTGCCCTCTCTACCGAATTTTCAGAACTCCTGTCCATTGTTACGGTTTCACCTCCACACACGCCCCCCTCCTCCGCCTCTCCACAACCCTCCACCTCTGTGCCTACCTCACACGCCCCCTGCAGCTCGGCACGGGCACTGAGGGCGCTCCAACGACGGCTGAAATGAGTTGAGCTGATGGGCGAATGAGCTTATGGCCGGATCACTGCACACCTGCTGCCACCTTCTCATCAACCCCCTCTACCTACAAGAAGCCGGTTTCTCCAGCCATTCATCGCCAGATCTTCCCTAAGAAACGCCTGGCAAGTATCGTAGTTGTTAAACAAAGTATTTCTGCTTATATATATGTGTGTTTGTGTGCTCTCTGGACCACCGCACCTCAAGGCTTACTCGTCTCTCCGTGTTCCCTACAGAACGACCAGGTGTGCTGTGATCCGGCTTGCCTGCCCATCACTCTGCCCGCCACCCACTGCAGCTGCTCCAACCGGCCTCAACCTCCAGCCTGCCAGGCTCCCAACCTGAGCCATCCGGGCACTACCTTCCCTCCCAGCTCCAGCAATAAACGCCCTGCTGGGCAAAGAGCTTCCTGCCTCCTGTGTCGTGCACTTGAGCCCCGTAGCTAACTAGCCTTAACAGTCCATCATCCATACAAATTATGACACCCTTGATCTAGTGATTACTAAGGGCCTGACTATCACTGTCTCCTCTATTAGTGACCTCGCTCTCTCTGACCATTTCTGTATCTTCTTCACTGCATTGGTTCCTAAAGTCAAAAGTAGTACTAGCGCTTTATCAAGAAACGTTATCTTACCTCCGCAGTATCCGATAGTTTTAGAGAAATAATGATCACAAACAATTTATCAACTCCAGAAGTGGGGCCGTCAGGCACTATTGAAGACTTAGCATCCGCCTTTAACACCAGAGTAGGGGCAGCCTTGGATTCTGTAGCACCTATTAAACTGAAAAAGATCACAGCCAATCATAAAGCTCCATGGCGAAATGAGGAAACAAATCAACTAAAGAGAACCTGCAGAAGATCTGAGCGTATATGGAGAAAGACCAAGCTACAGGTCCACCATGATATTCTCAAAGAACATCTCGCTGCCTTTGATAAAGCAATAAGAAATGCAAGGAAAGACCACTTCTCAAAATTCATATCTATCAACCGCAATAATTCAAGAGTGCTCTTCTCAACAATTGATAGCCTAATAAACCCTGCCGTAAAAACACCAGATAACCTGCTCTCTACCTCCAAATGTGAGGAATTTGCAGCTTACTTCAGAGATAAGATTATGAATATTAGGAGGAAAGTCACCCAGGAAAGGCCATGCATCCTGTTCACAGATCCTCTTCCTCCATGTAATGGACATATGAGCTTGTTTACACTGGTGGACACAGAAATGTTGAGAAAAGTAGTATCCAAACTCAAATCCTCCACAAGCCTGCTGAAGAAAAACAACTTAGACACTTCAGTTCTTAGCAATTTTAGACCAATCTCCAACCTTCCCTTTTTGAGTAAAATTCTGGAAACTATTGTTTTCAAACAGATTAATGATTTTCAAACAGATTAATGATTTCCTAGCTACAAGTTCTACGCTTGACCTTTTCCAGTCCGGCTTTCGCGCCCATCATAGCACAGAGACGGCATTAGTCAAAGTTGTAAATGACCTCAGAATTAATGCTGACTCCAAAGAGCTCTCTGTTCTCATCCTCCTGGACCTTTTGCAGCCTTTGATACTATAGATTATGCAATCCTCATCAAAAGACTGGAGAAGTGGGTTGGCCTCTCCGGTCCAGTCCTTAATTGGCTTAGGACCTATCTAACCGGTCGTGATTTCTTTGTTGCCCTCGGTGACCATAGCTCCGGAAAGATCCCTATGACCTGTGGGGTGCCCCAAGAATCGATCCTAGGACCTCTACTCTTCAGCCTGTACATGGTGCCCCTTGGCAGTGTCATCAGGAGGCACAACATTAGCTACCATAGCTACGCAGATGATACCCAACTCTATATTTCTGTAACACCCAGTAACTACAGCTTGATTGACTGCCTTGTCAAGTGTATTACGGATATAAATGTATGGATGTCACATAATTTCCTCCAACTAAACCAGGACAAAACAGAAGAACTGATCATTGGAGAAAAAGCTGAAAGAGAGAAACTATCTGCACATTTAAAAACTCTGGAAATTGACACCAAATGCCAGGCTAAAAACCCAGGTGTCATACTTGACTCAGATCTTAATTTCGAAAACCACATCATGAATATTACAAAGACATCTTTTTACCACTTAAGGAACATTGCCATGGTGCAACCCTTTCTCTCTCAGGCTGACACCGAAAGACTAATGCATACTTTCATCACAAGCAGGCTGGACTACTGCAATGCTCTACTATCAGGCCTACCAAAGAAAGCAATCTCTAAGCTACAAATGATACAGAATGCTGCAGCACGAGTCCTCACTAAGACTAGACGCAGGGCACACATCACACCAGCCTTTAAATCACTACACTGGTTACCTGTCAACTCTAGAATAGACTTTAAAATACTATTACTAGTCTATAAATCTCTCCACAGTCACGCACCAGAAAACATTTCAGAAATGCTTGTCAGGTACATGCCCAACAGACCACTCAGATCCTCAGGTACTGAACTCGTAACAGTCCCAAAAGCCAGGACCAAGAAAGACGGAGAGGCAGCTTTTAGTTTCTATGCCCCCAACCTCTGGAACACCCTGCCGGAGTGCCTAAGAAGGGTCGAAACAACAGAGGTCTTCAAGCAAGATCTCAAGACGTACCTTTTTGGCCTAGCCTACAATCACTAGCCAGGACCTTGAGACACAGAAAGGCAGCCTCAAACCTACCTGTGAATCCTCTGTATACATTGGTGTATATCCTGCTATGCACTCTATGTATATCAAGTTGTGTACAGAAGCTGGTTGCCCTGAAACAGGCTTGTTCTGTTCTGATATCTGTGTTGCTTCAAAGGCTCAGCATGCTACTAACCGTTTTCTGTCTCCCCTAGTGCCTCTCTCTCTCCGTCCTACCTTCTAACCAGGTCCAGTGGATGCCCCACTGTCACCCGCACACCACCCTGAGTCCGATAGATACCCCCGTGTCAGCTGTGGATGTCGTAGTATTTAGTTAACACACACACACACGTACACACATCAGTCCACATCCGGCTTAGGCCTGGACCTGGGCCCAGTCCCCCTTCCCCTCACCCTAACCCGGGTCCGTATCCTTTTCCTACCCCCTCTCTACCCCAACCCCTGCCTCTATCTGGGCCCAGGCACATTCACGCACACACAGACATACACCAGTGTTTGCCATGTCTCTCCTATTATGTTTTTAGCCTCTCTTACTCTGAAAATGTAATTTAATGTAATTTATTGCTTTATAAATGTTCTTAGCCGGTAGACAAACATACTCCAGGAGCTTGCTCGATTTCCTTGTTGAGAGGGGTCAGGGAAGAATTTGTACAGCTCACTTTTTGCTTCCCTCTGGAATATGTAGGGATGGGATGTATCCCCACCTCCCTTGTTCTCTGTAAAGCGCATTGTGTTGCCTCTGTGTCACGGCACCGCCGCGTCAGCCTCGTCCACCTCGTCCACCTCCTCAGCCCCCTGACCCCGGCCCGAGCCCCGGTTCTGACGCTGGTCCCCAGCCTGTCCCTGTCTCTCCAGTGCCGGACTCCGTTTCCCCCAGCACCTCCCAGAGCCTGCAGCGGGAACTGCGGCCACGTCTGCGGTCACAAGCCAGACACGCCCCCGATCCACACCTGCCGTGCGTCACCTTGATTGCCTCTCCTCCACACCTCAACGCACCTGGTCCTGATCAGCCAATCAACGCACCTGGTCCTGATCAGCCAATCGCCAGCAGGATAAGAAGCCGGTCCACACAGCCCTCTGTGCCAGATCGTTGACCAACCAACCTAGTGGGTACACGTCTCTAGCTCCCTGCCTCGTCTGTTTTTGAACCTTGCCTTACCCTGTTCTCCCTGTCTTCCCAGTATCCAGTTCCTGCCTGACCCACGCCTGTACGATTACCCTGCTCCTGCCTGACCCACACCTGTACGATTACCCCGCTCCTGCCTGACCCACGCCTGTACGACAACCCTGCTCCTGCCTGACCATCGCCTGTACGACTACCACGCTCCTGCCTGACCCACGCCTGTACGACAACCCTGCTCCTGCCTGACCCACGCCTGTACGACAACCCCGCTCCTGCCTGACCATCGCCTGTACGACTACCACGCTCCTGCCTGACCATCGCCTGTACGACTACCACGTCCCCGCCTGACCCACGCCTGTCTACGGACCACGTTACTGCCTGCCTCTCCCCGGATCTCAATAAACGTGCCTACGGGCTTTCACCCCAATCGTGTCTGCTCTTGGGTCCTCCATCGAAACCCTAACACTGGGTATGAAATGCGCTATACAAATACAGCTTTGATTGATTGATACCACTTCATATCACAGCGAGCATACTGTAGCTATACAGCTCTTTACAACACAGGACAGTAGGTCTATACCTAGCTGTACAGCACTTTACAACATACAACAGTAGTCATATACCTACTGTAGCTACTGTATACAAGTACTTTACAATACAGCACAATAGACCTATACCTAGCAGCACATTAGGCCTATATTTAGATATACAGGACTTTCCAACACAGCACGGTAGGCCTAGCTGGATAACACTTTACCAAACAGAAACCAAAAGAATCAAGTATTATTATTATTATTATTATTATTATTATATTTATCTGCCCCAGTCTGACTAAAGTCCTATAAAGCAACTGGTTATTCACCAGATCACTGATGAAGAGGAGGTTCACCCAGGATCTCATATTACCCAGAGCCATCACTGCTAGTCCTCTAATCAACAAGTATCAACACATAATTTATATGACAACTTGGTTAAACAAAGCTCAGAGAGCAATATGTACTCTATTCTGTCTTCAATTGGGGGTGTTTTTGTCAAAGAATGAATACAGAATAATTGTAGAAAATTCTTACTCTAAAGTTTATCCCCATTATGGACTTACTTGTTTTCTCTAAGTCAGTGTGTCAAATCCAGAAGTCACTAGCTACTCTGATGAGGTGGAATGGATCACTGACTGTTTAAGTGTCTGCGTCAGCAACGTCTACTATGACATCATAAAAGCAATGGGAGATGTAACGTGGCGAGGCGCCCTCTAGTGGTTTTGATAGGGGTGTGGAAGTGTTGGAGTCGTACTGATGAGTGCATTTTTGAAATAGGATATCTACATTAGGTAAACACGGGTGTAATTAATAAAAAGGCGAGGTTGCTGCGAGTGGTTGCTAAGCAAAGCGTTCACTAAGTGTAGTCACAAGCACCAACCCCCTCTCCCCCCACCGGGACGGCTCCCTCTCTCCTCCCCGATAGGTAGATTTGGGTAGCGTTCTTTGAGCGCGAAGGACGACCGAGAGGCGAGATTAGCGTTCGTTCAAGTAATAATAAAAAAAAGAGTCCCATGGCCATTGAATTGGTAGTAGCCTAGGCTATTTTGAGGTTGGTCATTTCTCCGAGTGAGAATTGTGAAGCGTGGCGAGTGACTGTGAGAATAGGCTGTGTAGAGATGTGGTTTATATGAATATACTTAGTGTTATGTGTTTTTCCTGTTGTTGATTGGACATGTGTTTTTATGTGCTCCGCCCACGTTAACATGAGTGACAGTCAGCCAACCAGTGAAGTGACTGCCAGAGAAACGCCTGTGTACGTGCAGGAGAGAGAAAAGATATAAGAAAGCGAGAGGACAACGGTGGTGTGGCGGGAAGAGAAAATGATGCTGGTCGTTCAGGACGGACTGCGACTGACGACGTTTCTGTGGATCTTGACAAAAAGATCTGCGAGTAGTGGACAGTGAATGAATAAAAGTGCTAAGTTAGGCTCCAGTGGCCTTCGAGAAGAAGACGTTTAAAACCGAGACCATCGATGTGTAAAGTGAATTAGCTAGCGTGCGCACAGCACTAGGTTAGCCAGTTGCAGTGTTGTGAGCTAGCTTTTTGTGTTGTGACTAGTTTGCGTCGTGTCGGCACACTTTCTGGAGAGGGACGTCCTCAAGGATCCCTGCTACAGCTCTGCATCCCCTCACTACGGCTTGGCTCCGGCTGGGCAACCCCCGGATCAACATCGCAACCTGTCTTCTGGGACGCAGGTGGGCACTTCTCCTCTGACTAGCCAGGCAGTGCACATTCTAGACAGAGACCGTTCTTGTGAACGCGGGACCATTCAGCAACGTTCGCATTGGAACTCAACTGTTCGGATCGTTTAGAATTCCAGTGACTTTTTCTGTATGCGTTTGTGTGCATCGCGGGACCATTCAGCAACGTTCGCATTGGAACTGAACTGTTCGGATTGTTTAGAGTTCCAGTGACTTTTTCTGTATGCGTGTGTGTGCATCGCGGGACTATTCAGCCGTGTTCGTACGGAAAGTGTGGGTTATTACTGAATTTCATTGAAGTGCTGTGTGTATGGGTATCTCTCTCATTGACTGTTGATGTCATTTTGAGTTCATGTCAGTGTTCTTTTGTATGGACCGGTCCTGATAGGGTTAAGAGGGTCATTTTCATAAACTTTAACATTAGTATTTTTTTGGTATTCTTGGTATTCTAATAAATAGTATTAATTTTATTACAAGCCAGTAGCGGGGGAATTCTTTCTTTCTTTTTTATATGAGAGTGGGCATTAGAGGCCCGGGTCACTAAGTAATTGGTCTATAAGGCTCACTGGGTGTGGGGGTGTACTCTTATTATAGCCTGGTGGTTCAGTGTGGAAAGGAACAGTTGGGTCAGACTTAGGGTCAGCTTATGCTGCTCACACACCTCAGGTTAGACTGAGTTTAGCAGAAATTGTAGGGCTCAGCACAAATCATCCACACCCGAAGCGCAGTAGTGAAGAGACATTAAAGGCTGGGGATACAGAGACCTGGATCCTGCGCTCTCCAGTCACCCGGTGAGTCCTGCAGTCACACCCCACTACGCGGGCAAGGCCTGTCCGCTACATTTGGCGTCACGAACAGGATCAATTCCTGCACAGAAACCCTGTGAGTGTATTGCGCACAGAGAAAGTATTCAACATGGAGCAGCTACAAGCGCAGTTCGACGCCCTAAAAAGTAAGCTCACGGAACAGGAGGCTCGTATGGAAGAGCAGTCTGCATTCTTTGAGCAGGCACGGAGTGATCAGAGAGACACTCTTGCTCTGGCAAGGGGGGTCCTGGAGCAAGCCGCTGGTGCAAGGAGTGCACCCACGCTGTATGTACAGCGAGACCGGAAATACCCTGATTTTAGTGGGGGTCAAGAAAGAGGGGAACTGTGTGTCGAAGACTGGGTTGCCTCCATGAAGTCAGGTTTCAGAGTAGGCCGCGTGCCGGAGGAAGACCAGGTTGAACTTCTGAAGGAGCATCTAAAGGGAGAAGCGAGACTGACAGTGAGATTTGTCCTGGAGGGACATGCTGCAGATACACAGGCGGTCTTTAAGGTCCTGGAGGAGACTTATGGAGACAAGGCTCCGATCGGCACACGTCTCAAGGAATTCTACGAGCGTCATCAAGCCTCCGGGGAGAAAACCAGAGTGTTCGCCTATGATCTACAGGAGAAGCTCCGCCGCCTAAAGCAACGTGATCCTGACCGCGTCCCCAATGCAGATTCTTTACTGAAAGAGCAGTTTGTACTGGGATTGAGGGATGACTCTCTGCGCCGCGAGATGAAGCGGCGGGCGAAGGCTGAGCCAGGGCTGATGTTCATCCAGCTAATGCAGGCAGCGATCGACTGGTCGGAGGAGGAGGAATCCTCTCCCACCGCTGCTTCCGAGGGGCCCTGGCCGTGGGGCTGTTCATGCTGCGGCTGCAGAAGACATGACCCCCGCGTCGGCCATACAAGCACTTCAAGAATCAGTGAGGCAGTTAGCAGCTCGACAAGAGGAGCTGTTCCAGGCATTACAGAGGACTGAACGTCGCGACAGCCCCAGCAGTGGTCAGCGCAGGCCGCCGCGACGAGACGACAGAGGGCAATTGATCTGCTACTCCTGCCAACAGCCCGGTCACATCAGCCGTAACTGTCCCAGTGTGAAGGACAAGCCACGTCAAACCAATACGATCAGGTCTGATGCTCAGGAACTGGAGCTGCTTGAGACAGATGTGCAGGCCAGCGTTAGGACCGCTGCTGTAGAGCGGGCCACGTCTACATTGTCCGTGTTGGATGAGTTTGGTCGGGAGTCAGGTGGCACCTTTGGCAGCTGTTTCACACTGGATGTTTTAATCGATGGGGTGAGCACATGTTGTTTGGTGGATACCGGTTCTGAGGTGACAACCATGTCTGAAGCCCACTTCCGGAAACAATATGAGGGAACGGAGCTATCCTCAGCGAGATGGGTTAAACTTACAGCCACGAATGGGCTTAGTATCCCAGTTGTTGGGTGCCTCTATGCAGATGTGGAGTGTCTAGGGATGAAACTGCCAGGAAAATGTGTTTGTCTTGAAGGACAGCAACGGTGGCAGCGAAGAGAAGAGTACGGTGCCCGGGATCCTGGGGATGAATGTACTTGGTAACCTCCACAGTCTATTCTCTGGCTTCGACGGCATGCAGAAGATGGGCCAGCACAAACCGGCCGCCGCGACACAGAAGATTCGCCGCATTTTTGCTGAGATCGGCAGAGAAGAGCAGTACGGTGGTCCCACTGGCAAGATCGGCTATATCAAAGTAGCAGGGCGACGTCCAGTAGTCATTCCTCCACATAGTGAAGTGGTCATTGAAGGGCGCTGCAGGGTGCCCCCACGGGCAAGCAGCCAGGTCCTGGTCGAGGCGACACCGACTTCCAACCTGCCCTGTGGCCTGCTAGTCGCCAACGTCCTGACACACTCCACCAACGGGAAGGTGCCAGTCAGGCTGCTAAACTCAAGTGGAGTGCCCGTCACACTGCGCCCCAGGGCGAGGCTGGGTGAAATGAGTAAGCCGAGTAAAGTACTACTAAAAGAGATGGTGGCGTTCGAAGAAGCCACTGGTGAGCTGCGAGTCAGGATGCTGGAACGGGGGAAGGAGCCTGTGTCAAAGCTCATGGGACCGTTATCTATCCCGGTTCAGGCAAACCTCCAAGACCTCGATGCAGTGCAAGTGGGGCAGCTAAACAGACTTCTAGAAAAGCACCATGCTGTGTTCTCACAGGACGACAGTGATTTTGGGTACACCACCACAGTCACCCACCGTATCCCCACTGACAACACAAAACCCATCAAGCAAAGACATCGGCGGGTGCCCCCTCATGTGTTTCAAGAGTTTAAGCAGCATGTCCAGGATCTGGTCACGCAGGGGGTACTTAGAGAGAGCTGCAGCCCCTGGGCATCACCGGCTGTGATTGTGATCAAAAAGGATGGGTCAGTGCGTTTCTGCTGTGACTACCGCAGACTGAACAGCGTAACGCACCGTGATGCATACCCTCTCCCAAGAGTGGAAGAGTCTCTGGATGCTCTGGGCCAGGCCAAGCTTTTCTCATCTCTGGACTTGACCGCAGGATACTTCCAGGTGGCCGTGGAGAAGCAAGACCAGGAGAAGACTGCCGTCACAACACCGTTCGGACTATACGAGTGGGCCCGCATGCCCTTCGGGTTGTGCAATGCCCCCGCAACGTTTCAGCGACTAATGGAGGTAGTGCTGGGGGACCTTGCATTTGACGTATTGCTGGTGTACCTAGATGACATTCTAGTCTTCTCTAGCAACTTCGACAGCCACTGTGAGAGGCTGGACATGGTGCTCACGCGCCTGGGGGAACATGGCCTAAAACTCAAGCCCCGGAAATGCTTCCTTTTCAAGACAGAGGTTTAGTTTCTCGGGCACATCGTGTCGGCCGCTGGAGTACAGGTGGATGTGGAGAAGCTGAAGGCGCTGGAGGACTGGCCTGTGCCCCGCACCGTGAAGGAGGTCAGACAGGTGGTGGGCTTCATGTCCTACTACCGGCGCTTCGTACCGCACTTTGCTCAATTGGCTTGCCCACTGCACGCCTTTTTGGGAAAAGCTAAGAGGAAAGGGGCCACTGGGTCCCAGCCCATGCCGTTTGTGTGGAGTGAGGACTGCCATGCTGCATTCAACCAGTTAAGGAAGTGTCTGATGTCTCCGCCTGTGCTGGCGTACCCTGACTTCCGACGCCCCTTTGTCATGACAACAGATGCAAGCAACCTTGGACTAGGAGCAGTGCTGAGTCAACAGCAAGATGGGGTGGAGCGTGTGGTAGCCTTCGCCAGCAGGGGTTTGCGTGGGTCCGAACGTAATGACAAGAACTACAGTGCGTTCAAGCTTGAACTCCTGGCCCTTAAGTGGGCAGTTACTGAAAAGTTCAGAGACCTCTTGCTCTACTCAAAGTTCACTGTCATCACTGATCACAACCCCCTGCGCTATTTGGAAACTGCTAACCTTGGAGCGGTGGAACAGAGATGGGTTGCACAGCTTGCGGAGTATAACTTTGAGGTCCACTACAAACCTGGAAGGCTGAACCAGAATGCTGACGTGTTGTCACGCATCCCAGTGGGGCAGGAGCCGGAGACAGAGGATGTTGAGAAGGACTTCCTAGTAATAAAAGAGGATGAGGTCCGTGCCAGTCTCTGGCCCGCGCAGATGGTTGAGGAGGATAAGGGGCCTATCGTCACTGCAACGCAGGCCACTGTGCGAGGTAACCTCTGCGGCCATAGCTGGGATGAGTTTCAGCAACTCCAAATCAAGGACCCTGACGTGGGCCCGATATTAGAAGCGGTGAGACGGGGTACCCCCCCTACTATGTTGCAGCTCCGAGAAATGAGTTTGCTCCAGCGGAGGCTGTATGGGCAATGGAGACGGCTGCAGTTGCAGAAGGGTGTCCTGTTCCGGTACCTGCGTGACCCCCGTGATGGTGAAGAAGTGCGACAGTTGGTTGTACCAGCAGCGCTACAGCGGTATATCTATGAAACCCAACACGACCACAGTGGTCACTTCAGTGAAAGGAGTACCTTACAGCTGCTGCGCCGTGGTTACTACTGGCCAAGGATGTCAAAAGATGTGAAGAGCTGGACACAACAGTGTAAAAGGTGCGCTCTGGCCAGGGATGTGTTCCCTAAAACACAGGCTCTGATGACGTGCACTAATGTCACTGCACCGCTCGAGGTCCTCGCAATGGATTTCACCGTGTTGGAGCCATCAACAGGAGGCTATGAAAACGTGCTGGTACTGACTGACATGTTTACACGGTTTACGGTGGCAGTACCGACCAAAGACCAGACTGCGCGGACCACTGCGGCAGCTCTAATCAAACACTGGTTTGTATGTTATGGTTGCCCCGCAAGGCTTCACGCAGACCAAGGTCGAAACTTTGAATCCAGCGTGATTAAGGAGCTGTGCAAGATGTATGGAATCTCCAAGAGTCGCACCTCGCCTTATCATCCCCAAGGCAATGCACAATGCGAGAGGTTCAACCGTACCATGCATGAGATGTTGCGTGCCCTACCTGCAGAAAAGAAGAAGAACTGGAAGGAACACCTGCCAGAGCTTGTCATGGCATACAACTGCCATGTGCACTCCTCCACAGGGTATGCCCCCTTCTACCTCCTCTTCGGAAGGGACGGAAGGATGCCTAGAGATGTGCTGAGTGGCAGGGACTTGGAGGGCGGCGACGCTGAAAACTTAGATGACTGGGTGAAGGGACATCACGAGCGGCTGAGGGTCGCTGCTGAAATGGCGAAGGCTGCAGCACAGGATGCGTCACGTCGGCGCAAGAGGCTGTATGACCGGAAGTCCAGGGGGGCGCTCATCAGGCCAGGAGATCGGGTGTTGTTGCGGAATCACCGTCCCAGAGGTCGCAACAAGATTCAGGACAAATGGGAATCTACACCTTACCTGGTTGTCTCCCAAAACCATGCCGACATGCCCGTATTCACTGTGCAACCCGAAGCTGGTGGTCCCACGAGGGTGGTGCATCGAGATCAAATGAAGCCCTGCACCTTTCTCAGTCCAGGTCGCAGGGGTGGTACTCGTACTGCCCATGAAGTCCAAAGTCGCTCAGATCTGGATGACATAGTTTATGTCCCTATCACACACTCACCACATGATCGCACTGATATAGAGGTGGTGCCTGACCTTGGCACAGATGGGGGTCATGGCCAGCAGGATAGATGTAAGGTAGCGAGCGATGGGGAGTCTGCAACAGGGGTACAGTCAGGGGATGCTGACGAGTCGGACACAGGGAGTGAGGGGTCAGAGAGGCCAGTTAGGCCAGCACGCAGTACAAGGGGCCAGCTTCCGTATAGGTTTCATAATGACTATGTCTTGTGAGGGCAAAAGGGTATGTTATGCAAGCGTGAATGCCCATAGGTCTTAACTGGTTGTAGGGTACAATAAAATATGTGGGGCATGAAAAGTTCCTTGTTTCAGGTGATATGTAAAGGTTTGCACGAGGATATTGCAAACTTTAGAAAGGGGGAATGTAGAGATGTGGTTTATATGAATATACTTAGTGTTATGTGTTTTTCCTGTTGTTGATTGGACATGTGTTTTTATGTGCTCCGCCCACGTTAACATGAGTGACAGTCAGCCAACCAGTGAAGTGACTGCCAGAGAAACGCCTGTGTACGTGCAGGAGAGAGAAAAGATATAAGAAAGCGAGAGGACAACGGTGGTGTGGCGGGAAGAGAAAATGATGCTGGTCGTTCAGGACGGACTGCGACTGACGACGTTTCCGTGGATCTTGACAAAAAGATCTGCGAGTAGTGGACAGTGAATGAATAAAAGTGCTAAGTTAGGCTCCAGTGGCCTTCGAGAAGAGGACGTTTAAAACCGAGACCGTCGATGTGTAAAGTGAATTAGCTAGCGTGCGCACAGCACTAGGTTAGCCAGTTGCAGTGTTGTGAGCTAGCTTTTTGTGTTGTGACTAGTTTGCGTCGTGTCGGCACACTTTCTGGAGAGGGACGTCCTCAAGGATCCCTGCTACAGCTCTGCATCCCCTCACTACGGCTTGGCTCCGGCTGGGCAACCCCCGGATCAACATCGCAACCTGTCTTCTGGGACGCAGGTGAATTCTGTCCGTTAGCCCACTAGTGGGCACTTCTCCTCTGACTAGCCAGGCAGTGCACATTCTAGACGGAGACCGTTCTTGTGAACGCGGGACCATTCAGCAACGTTCGCATTGGAACTCAACTGTTCGGATCGTTTAGAATTCCAGTGACTTTTTCTGTATGCGTTTGTGTGCATCGCGGGACCATTCAGCAACGTTCGCATTGGAACTGAACTGTTCGGATTGTTTAGAGTTCCAGTGACTTTTTCTGTATGTGTGTGTGTGCATCGCGGGACTATTCAGCCGTGTTCGTACGGAAAGTGTGGGTTATTACTGAATTTCACTGAAGTGCTGTGTGTATGGGTATCTCTCTCATTGACTGTTGATGTCATTTTGAGTTCATGTCAGTGTTCTTTTGTATGGACCGGTCCTGATAGGGTTAAGAGGGTCATTTTCATAAACTTTAACATTAGTATTTTTTTGGTATTCTTGGTATTCTAATAAATAGTATTAATTTTATTACAAGCCAGTAGCGGGGGAATTCTTTCTTTCTTTTTTATATGAGAGTGGGCATTAGAGGCCCGGGTCACTAAGTAATTGGTCTATAAGGCTCACTGGGTGTGGGGGTGTACTCTTATTATAGCCTGGTGGTTCAGTGTGGAAAGGAACAGTTGGGTCAGACTTAGGGTCAGCTTATGCTGCTCACACACCTCAGATTAGACTGAGTTTAGCAGAAATTGTAGGGCTCAGCACAAATCATCCACACCCGAAGCGCAGTAGTGAAGAGACATTAAAGGCTGGGGATACAGAGACCTGGATCCTGCGCTCTCCAGTCACCCGGTGAGTCCTGCAGTCACACCCCACTACGCGGGCAAGGCCTGTCCGCTACAGCTGCAATGCGTGTGTCTGAGACTTGGCAGCCCCGGGTTTCACTGATCTAGCGGTCAGTAAATTCGACCAAATTTCAAGAGGTGGACATCACTGGATTCATCTCGGTATACAGATAATTCAAGAGCAATTGACTCATGTTTACGAAGCACACCAACATAGTGCTCTGATCAGCTGCACTCTCCAGTGAAGTTCTCAAAACGCGACAGATGCCCGGATCCGTAGTAGCCTAGATCTCATTGTATTACAGTAATTTAGCAGACGCGTTTATCCAAAGCAACTAACAATAATTGCATTTAACGTAGGAAAAGCCAATGTAGGCTACTAGCCTACTAGGCTACTTGCCGGAACTCACAAGTGCATCTCCTTTCTAAAACAAGTGACTAAGAGCATAATCTAGTGCTGAAGGCAAAGTGCAAGAATAGAAATCTAAAATACAATAGAGGGATCGTTGTAGTTCTCTCTGTAAAATAACTACAACGTAGACCTAAATTAAAGAAATAAAAAGTACCTTTGAGAAACCGCACATTATTGCGGCGGAATTTGATATTGTTAGTAGCCAAGTTTATGGCTTTGTCAATCCATTGATATCGATTTATTATATTTCAAGTTTTTCTCCCTATGCAAAAGATGGGGCGGTTGTGTGAACCCAACCAGTAGAGAGCGTAGTTTTACGCTTTGGCTCCCTTGAACATAGATGGTGATGTGGGCTATCTGGAGCGTACAGGGAACATAGTAGGCTAATGCTGATGATTTCTGTCACGGGCAGCATACACTGCATACCCTCAGTCCCCTAATATGTCTTATTTCATTTCAACTTGGCTATTAACTTGATGGAGCATGTTACATTTGAGCAATATGATGATAATATGGCTAAAAGGTAGGCTACAATATGTCACAGTGCACTGGCTACTGCTATCATGTACAGTACTCCTACACATAGTAACTTCAGTTTTAAAAGATGCCACAGTGCACTGGCTACTGCTATCAATACGATACAGTACAGTGCTCCTAAAATACCTATGTTATATACAGATGCCCTCAGCTGCAGGATCATCTCCTTTGATGATTTTACCTCTTTTGAATACCACGCTATGTTCTTAAAATGCCAGCCCCCAGTTCTGGCAGTAACAGTGTATAGGCCTTCTTAACAATGCCCTGCCTTCTCTACCGAATTTTCAGAACTCCTGTCCATTGTTACGGTTTCACCTCCACACACGCCCCCCTCCTCCGCCTCTCCACAACCCTCCACCTCTGTGCCTACCTCACACGCCCCCTGCGGCTCGGCATGGGCACTGAGGGCGCTCCAACGACAGCTGAAATGAGTTGAGCTGATGGGCGAATGAGCTTATGGCCGGATCACTGCACACCTGCTGCCACCTTCTCATGAACCCCCTCTACCTACAAGAAGCCGGTTTCTCCAGCCATTCATCGCCAGATCTTCCCTAAGAAACGCCTGGCAAGTATCGTAGTTGTTAAACAAAGTATTTCTGCTTATATATATGTGTGTTTGTGTGCTCTCTGGACCACCGAACCCCAAGGCTTACTCGTCTCTCCGTGTTCCCTACAGAACGACCAGGTGTGCTGTGATCCGGCTTGCCTGCCCATCACTCTGCCCGCAACCCACTGCAGCTGCTCCTACCGGCCTCAACCTCCAGCCTGCCAGGCTCCCAACCTGAGCCATCCGGGCACTACCTTCCCTCCCAGCTCCAGCAATAAACGCCCTGCTGGGCAAAGAGCTTCCTGCCTCCTGTGTCGTGCACTTGAGCCCCGTAGCTAACTAGCCTTAACAGTCCATCATCCATACAAATTATGACACCCTTGATCTAGTGATTACTAAGGGCCTGACTATCACTGTCGTCTCTATTATTGACCTCGCTCTCTCTGACCATTTCTGTATCTTCTTCACTGCATTGGTTCCTAAAGTCAAAAGTAGTAGTAGCGCTTTATCAAGAAACGTTATCTTACCTCCGCAGTATCCGATAGTTTTAGAGAAATAATGATCACAAACAATTTATCAACTCCAGAAGTGGGGCCGTCAGGCACTATTGAAGACTTAGCATCCGCCTTTAACACCAGAGTAGGGGCAGTCTTGGATTCTGTAGCACCTATTAAACTGAAAAAGATCACAGCCAATCATAAAGCTCCATGGCAAAATGAGGAAACAAATCAACTAAAGAGAACCTGCAGAAGATCTGAGCGTATATGGAGAAAGACCAAGCTACAGGTCCACCATGATATTCTCAAAGAACATCTCGCTGCCTTTGATAAAGCAATAAGAAATGCAAGGAAAGACCACTTCTCAAAATTCATATCTATCAACCGCAATAATTCAAGAGTGCTCTTCTCAACAATTGATAGCCTAATAAACCCTGCCGTAAAAACACCAGATAACCTGCTCTCTACCTCCAAATGTGAGGAATTTGCAGCTTACTTCAGAGATAAGATTATGAATATTAGGAGGAAAGTCACCCAGGAAAGGCCATGCATCCTGTTCACAGATCCTCTTCCTCCATGTAATGGACATATGAGCTTGTTTACACTGGTGGACACAGAAATGTTGAGAAAAGTAGTATCCAAACTCAAATCCTCCACAAGCCTGCTGAAGAAAAACAACTTAGACACTTCAGTTCTTAGCAATTTTAGACCAATCTCCAACCTTCCCTTTTTGAGTAAAATTCTGGAAACTATTGTTTTCAAACAGATTAATGATTTTCAAACAGATTAATGATTTCCTAGCTACAAGTTCTACGCTTGACCTTTTCCAGTCCGGCTTTCGCGCCCATCATAGCACAGAGACGGCATTAGTCAAAGTTGTAAATGACCTCAGAATTAATGCTGACTCCAAAGAGCTCTCTGTTCTCATCCTCCTGGACCTTTTGCAGCCTTTGATACTATAGATTATGCAATCCTCATCAAAAGACTGGAGAAGTGGGTTGGCCTCTCCGGTCCAGTCCTTAATTGGCTTAGGACCTATCTAACCGGTCGTGATTTCTTTGTTGCCCTCGGTGACCATAGCTCCGGAAAGATCCCTATGACCTGTGGGGTGCCCCAAGGATCGATCCTAGGACCTCTACTCTTCAGCCTGTACATGGTGCCCCTTGGCAGTGTCATCAGGAGGCACAACATTAGCTACCATAGCTACGCAGATGATACCCAACTCTATATTTCTGTAACACCCAGTAACTACAGCTTGATTGACTGCCTTGTCAAGTGTATTACGGATATAAATGTATGGATGTCACATAATTTCCTCGAACTAAACCAGGACAAAACAGAAGTACTGATCATTGGAGGAAAAGCTGAAAGAGAGAAACTATCTGCACATTTAAAAACTCTGAAAATTGACACCAAATGCCAGGCTAAAAACCCAGGTGTCATACTTGACTCAGATCTTAATTTCGAAAACCACATCATGAATATTACAAAGACATCTTTTTACCACTTAAGGAACTGTCACGGCACCGCCGCGTCAGCCTCGTCCACCTCCTCAGCCCCCTGACCCCGGCCCGAGCCCCGGTTCTGACGCTGGTCCCCAGCCTGTCCCCCAGCCTGACCCTGTCTCTCCAGTGCCGGACTCCGTTTCCCCCAGCACCTCCCAGAGCCTGCAGCGGGAACTGCGGGCACGTCTGCGGTCACAAGCCAGACACGCCCCCGATCCAAACCTGCCGTGCGTCACCTTGATTGCCTCTCCTCCACACCTCAACGCACCTGGTCCTGATCAACCAATCGCCAGCAGGATAAGAAGCCGGTCCACACAGCCCTCTGTGCCAGATCGTTGACCAACCCAGTGGGTAACACGACTCCAGCTAAATCCCTACTCCTTACTCGAGCCTGTCTCACCGTTCTTTGTTTTCATTCATCCTAGTTAACGTGCCTGACCCACGCCTGCCTGAGGACCACGAACCTGCCTGACCACGCCTGTCTGACTACCACGCTCCTGCCTGACCCACGCCTGCCTGAGTACCACGCTCCTGCCTGACCCACGCCTGCCTGAGTACCACGCTCCTGCCTGACCCACGCCTGTCTGAGTACCACGCTCCTGCCCGACCCACGCCTGTCTGACTACCACGTCCCTGCCTGACCCCCGCTTGCCTCTCCGACCTGATCCTGCCTGGCCATACCAAATAAACACGCCTCCGGGCTTCACCTCCAAGCCATTTTTGAGTCTGCTTTTGGGTCCTCCTCCGCTAGCCCTAACAGGAACATTGCCATGGTGCAACCCTTTCTCTCTCAGGCTGACACCGAAAGACTAATGCATACTTTCATCACAAGCAGGCTGGACTACTGCAATGCTCTACTATAAGGCCTACCAAAGAAAGCAATCTCTAAGCTACAAATGATACAGAATGCTGCAGGACGAGTCCTCACTAAGACTAGACGAAGGGCACACATCACACCAGCCTTAAAATCACTACACTGGTTACCTGTCAACTCTAGAATAGACTTTAAAATACTATTACTAGTCTATAAATCTCTCCACAGTCACGCACCAGAAAACATTTCAGACATGCTTGTCAGGTACATGCCCAACAGACCACTCAGATCCTCAGGTACTGAACTCGTAACTGTCCCAAAAGCCAGGACCAAGAAAGACGGAGAGGCAGCTATTAGTTATTATGCCCCCAACCTCTGGAACACCCTGCCGGAGTGCCTAAGAAGGGTCGAAACAACAGAGGTCTTCAAGCAAGATCTCAAGACGTACCTTTTTGGCCTAACCTACAATCACTAGCCAGGACATTGAGACACAGAAAGGCAGCCTCAAACCTACCTGTGAATCCTCTGTATACATTGGTGTATATCCTGCTATGCACTCTATGTATATCAAGTTGTGTACAGAAGCTGGTTGCCCTGAAACAGGCTTGTTCTGTTCTGATATCTGTGTTGCTTCAAAGGCTCAGCATGCTACTAACCGTTTTCTGTCTCCCCTAGTGCCTCTCTCTCTCCCTCCTACCTTCTAACCAGGTCCAGTGGATGCCCCACTGTCACCCGCACACCACCCTGAGTCCGATAGATACCCCCGTGTCAGCTGTGGATGTCGTAGTATTTAGTTAACACACACACACACGTACACACATCAGTCCACATCCGGCTTAGGCCTGGACCTGGGCCCAGTCCCCCTTCCCCTCACCCTAACCCGGGTCCGTATCCTTTTCCTACCCCCTCTCTACCCCAACCCCTGCCTCTATCTGGGCCCAGGCACATTCACGCACACACAGACATACACCAGTGTTTGCCATGTCTCTCCTATTATGTTTTTAGCCTCTCTAACTCTGAAAATGTAATTTAATGTAATTTATTGCTTTATAAATGTTCTTAGCCGGTAGACAAACATACTCCAGGAGCTTGCTCGATTTCCTTGTTGAGAGGGGTCAGGGAAGAATTTGTACAGCTCACTTTTTGCTTCCCTCTGGAATATGTAGGGATGGGATGTACAGTATCCCCACCTCCCTTGTTCTCTGTAAAGCGCATTGTGTTGCCTCTGGGTATGAAATGCGCTATACAAATACAGCTTTGATTGATTGATTGATTGATTGATTGATTGATACCACTTCATATCACAGCGAGCATACTGTAGCTATACAGCTCTTTACAACACAGGACAGTAGGTCTATACCTAGCTGTACAGCACTTTACAACATACAACAGTAGTCATATACCTACTGTAGCTACTGTATACAAGTACTTTACAATACAGCACAATAGACCTATACCTAGCAGCACATTAGGCCTATATTTAGATATACAGGACTTTCCAACACAGCACGGTAGGCCTAGCTGGATAACACTTTACCAAACAGAAACCAAAAGAATCAAGTATTATTATTATTATTATTATATTTATCCGCCCCAGTCTGACTGAAGTCCTATAAAGCAACTGGTTATTCACCAGATCACTGATGAAGAGGAGGTTCACCCAGGATCTCATATTACCCAGAGCCATCACTGCTAGTCCTCTAATCAACCAGTATACAACACATCATTTATATGACAACTTGGTTAAACAAAGCTCAGAGAGCAATATGTACTCTATTCTGTCTTCAATTGGGGGTGTTTTTGTCAAAGAATGAATACAGAATAATTGTAGAAAATTCTTACTCTAAAGTTTATCCCCATTATGGACTTACTTGTTTTCTCTAAGTCAGTGTGTCAAATCCAGAAGTCACTAGCTACTCTGATGAGGTGGAATGGATCACTGACTGTTTAAGTGTCTGCGTCAGCAACGTCTACTATGACATCATAAAAGCAATGGGAGATGTAACGTGGCGAGGCGCCCTCTAGTGGTCTTGATAGGGCTGTGGAAGTGTTGGAGTCGGACTGATGAGTGCATTTATGAAATAGGATATCTACATTAGGTAAACACGGGTGTAATTAATAAAAAGGCGAGGTTGCTGCGAGTGGTTGCTAAGCAAAGCGTTCACTAAGTGTAGTCACAAGCACCAACCCCCCTCTCCCCCCACCGGGACGGCTCCCTCTCTCCTCCCCGATAGGTAGATTTGGGTAGCGTTCTTTGAGCGCGAAGGACGACCGAGAGGCGAGATTAGCGTTCGTTCAAGTAATAATGAAAAAAAGAGTCCCATAGCCATTGAATTGGTAGTAGGCTATTTTGAGGTTGGTCATTTCTCCGAGTGAGAATTGTGAAGCGTGGCGAGTGAGCGTGAGAATAGGCGTGTCTGAGACTTGGCAGCTCCGGGTTTCACTGATCTAGCGGTCAGTAAATTCGACCAAATTTCAAGAGGTGGACATCACTGGATTCATCTCGGCATACAGATAATTCAAGAGCAATTGACTCATGTTTACGAAGCACACCAACATAGTGCTCTGATCAGCTGCACTCTCCAGTGAAGTTCTCAAAACGCGACAGATGCCCGGATCCGTAGTAGCCTAGATCTCATTGTATTACAGTAATTTAGCAGACGCGTTTATCCAAAGCAACTAACAATAATTGCATTTAACGTAGGAAAAGCCAATGTAGGCTACTAGCCTACTAGGCTACTTGCCGGAACTCACAAGTGCATCTCCTTTCTAAAACAAGTGACTAAGAGCATAATCTAGTGCTGAAGGCAAAGTGCAAGAATAGCAATCTAAAATACAATAGAGGGATCGTTGTAGTTCTCTCTGTAAAATAACTACAACGTAGACCTAAATTAAAGAAATAAAAAGTACCTTTGAGAAACCGCACATTATTGCGGTGGAATTTGATATTCTTAGTAGCCTAGTTTATGGCTTTGTCAATCCATTGATCATCATCATCATCATCATCTTCATCCGCTTATCCAGGGTCGGGTCGCGGAGGCAGCAGTTCCATCAGGGGGCCCCAGACATCCCTTTCCCTAGCAGCATCAACCAGCTCTGCCTGGGGAATCTTTAGCCGCTCACAGGCCAGTGCGGAGATGTAGTCCCGCCACCTAGTCCTGGGTCTACCCCGCGGCCTCCTCCCAGCCGGACACGCCTGGAACACCTCCCTAGGGAGGCGCCCAGGAGGCATCCTCACTAGATGCCCGAACCACCTCAACTGGCTCCTTTCGACGCAAAGGAGCAGCGGCTCTACTCCGAGTCTCTCCCGGATGACTGAACTTCTCACCCGATCTCTCAGGGAGACCCCAGCCACCCTCCGGAGAAAACTCATTTCGGCCGCTTGTATCCGTGATCTCGTTCTTTCGGTCATGACCCATCCTTCATGACCATAGGTGAGGGTGGGGACGAAGATAGACCGGTAGATCGAGAGCTTTGCCTTTTGGCTCAGCTCTCTTTTCATCACAACAGTGCGGTAAAGCGACTGCAGAACCGCACCAGCTGCTCCGATTCTCCGGCCAAACTCCCTCTCCATGGTTCCCTCACTCGTGAACAAGACCCCCAGATACTTGAACTCCTTCACTTGGGGTAAGGACTCATTTCCTACTCGGAGCGGACAGGCCACCGGTTTCCTGCTGAGAACCATGGCCTCAGATTTAGAAGTGCTTATTCTCATCCCAGCCGCTTCACACTCAGTTGCGAACCTATCCAGAGAGTGCTGGAGGTCGCAGGCAGCTGATGCCATCAGGACCACATCATCTGCAAAAAGCAGTGACGTGATCCCCAGCTCACCGAACTGCAAACCCACCTCCCCCCGGCTACGCCTCGATATCCTCGCGGGGGCACCGGCGTCAGCCATTAAACCTCTGGAACTTGTCCAGAAAGCTGCTGCTCGCCTGGTGTTCAACCACCCCAAATTCTCCCACACAACTTCCCTCCTCCGTTCCCTACACTGGCTCCCTGTAGCGGCTCGCATCCAGTTTAAAACTCTGGCGCTAACCTACAGGGCAATGAAAGGAACAGCCCCCTCCTACCTCCAGGCCATGGTCAAACCCTACATCCCCTCCCGACCACTACGCTCTGCTACCTCAGGGCGACTGGTTGCCCCGTCACTCCGAGGCTCCTGCGGTCGATCGACACGGTCACGGCTCTTCTCTGTCCTGGCCCCGCAGTGGTGGAATGAGCTGCCCACTGATGTCAGGACAGCAGAGTCGCTGCCCATCTTTCGTCGCAGGCTCAAAACTCATCTCTTCAAGAAGTACTACAACAATCCTCCCACCTAAGCACTTATTATATTGCACTGTACTTTAGATTGTGATTCTTGCACTTTGCCTTCAGCACTAGATTATGCTCTTAGTCACTTGTTTGTTTTAGAAAGAAGATGCACTTGTGAGTTCTGGCAAGTAGTAGTACATTGGCTCTTCCTACGTTAAATGCAATTATTGTTAGTCGCTTTGGATAAAAGCGTCTGCTAAATGACTGTAATGTAATGTAATGTAATATCCTGTCCATGAAAATCACAAACAGGATTGGTGACAAAGCGCAGCCCTGGCGGAGGCCAACACCCACCGGAAAGGAAGACGACTTACTGCCAAGGACCTGGACACAGCTCTCGCTCTGGGTGTACAGGGATTGGATGGCCCTAAGTAGGGACCCCCTCACCCCATACTCCCGCATAACCCTCCACAAGACCTCTCGAGGGACCCGGTCGTAAGCCTTCTCCAAGTCCACAAAACACATGTAGACAGGTTGGGCAAACTCCCAAGCCCCCTCCAAGATCCTTGCGAGAGTGAAGAGCTGGTCGGTAGTTCCACGACCAGGACGAAATCCGCATTGTTCCTCTTCGATCTGAGGTTCGACTATTGGCCGGACCCTCCTTTCCAGCACCTTGGATTAAACTTTCCCTGGGAGGCTGAGTAATGTGATGCCTCTATAATTCGCACACACCCTCTGGTCCCCTTATTTGAATATTGGGACCACCACCCCAGTCTGCCACTCCTTCGGCACTGACCCAGACTTCCACGCAATGTTACAGAGGCGTGTCAACCAAGACAGCCCCTCTACACCCAGCGCCTTCAGCATTTCTGGACGGATCTCATCAGTCCCTGGGGCTCTGCCACTGTGGAGTTGTTTGACTACCTCAGTGACCTCCTCCAAGGACATTGACGACCCCCCATCATCTTCCGGCTCTGCCTCGATCGTAGAGGGTGGATTAGTCGGGTTCAGGAGTTCCTCAAAGTGCTCCTTCCAACGCTCAACAACCTCCTCAGTTGAGGTCAGCAGTGTCCCCTTGCTGTATACAGCTTGGATGGTCCCCCACTTTCCCTTCCTGAGGTGTCTGATGGTCTTCCAGAAACACTTTGGTGCCGACCGAAAGTCCTTCTCCATGGTTTCTCCGAACTCCTCCCACTCCCGCTGCTTTGCCTTGGTCACGGCCGAAGCCGCAGCCCTCCGGGCCAGTCGATACCCTGCAACTGTTTCTGGGGTCTCCCGGGCTAACATAACCCGGAAGGCCTCCTTCTTCAGTCGGACGGCTTCCCTCACCACCGCTGTCCACCACGGTGTCCGAGGGTTACCGCCCCTTGAGGTACCTATGGCCCTCAGGCCACAGCTCCCAGCCGCAGCTTCAGCAATGGAGGCTTTGAACACCGACCACTCATGCTCGATGTCCCCAACCTCCACAGGGATGCCTGAGAAGCTCCGCCGGAGGTGGCAATTGAAATCTCTCCGGACAGGCTCTTCCTCCAGACGTTCCCAGTTCACCCTCACTACACGCTTGGGTTTTCCAGGTCTGTCCAGAAGTTTCCCCCGCCATCGAAACCAGCTCACCACCAGATGGTGATCAGTGGACAGCTCTGCCCCTCTCTTTACCCGAGTGTCCAAAACGCATGGCCTCAGATCAGATGATACGATAACGAAATCGATCATCGACCTTCGGCCTAAGGTGTTCTGATGCCAGGTGTACTTGTGGGCATCCTTGTGTTCGAACATGGTGTTTGTTATGGACAAACCGTGACTAGCACAGAAGTCCAACAACAAAACACCACTCGGGTTCAGATCGTGGTGGCCATGCCTTCCAATCACGCCCCTCCAAGTTTCTCCATCATTGCCTACGTGTGCATTGAAGTCCCCCAGTAGGACACTGGAGTCCCCTGCAGGAGCCCACAAAAGGACTCCACTCAGGGTCTGCAGGAAGGCTGAGTACTCTGAACTGCTGTTCGGTGCATAAGCACAAACCACAGTCAGAGTCCCCCCCCCCCACAGTCCTAAGGCGCAGGGAGGCGACCCTCTCGTCCACTGGGGTGAACTCCAGCACAGAGGCGCTCAGCTGGGGGCTAGCTAGTATAGCCACACCTGCCTTACGCCTCATACCGTGAGCAACTCCGGAGAAGAACAGGGTCCAACCCCTATCCAGGAGTTTGGTTCCGGTGCCGGTGCTGTGCGTGGAGGTTAGCCCCACCAGGTGTAATTGGTATCGCTCCACCTCCCTCACAAGCTCCAGCTCCTTCCCCCCCAGCGAGGTCACGTTCCATGTCCCCAGAGCCAGCCTTTGCCGCCCGGGTCCGGTCCGTCGGTGCCCCCCGCCTTCACCGCCACCTAGTTGGCAGCACACCCGACCCCGACAATTCCTCCCGCGGGTGGTGGGTCCACGGGACGATGGAGGAGGAGATGGTGCTTCCACGTTGCTTATTCGGGCTGCCCGGCCACCAGGCGCTCGCATGCGGGCCCTCCGTCTGGGCCTGGCTCCAGACAAGGGCCCCGGGCTTCCTCCGGGCCGGGTCTCTCTTCCTTTTTGGTGTTCTGTCATCAGCGTTTTTTCCTGTAACCCCAGGTAGGGGGGCTAGGGGGTACTACCACTTGCCCAAGGTGGACCCCCAGACTAGTGGAGGGAAGGAGGCGTCTTACTTCTCCATTCTAGTTTTGCAACTAGCCACTGCCGCACAATCCATTGATATTGATTTATAATTATTTCAAGTTTTTCTCCCTATGCAAAAGATGGGGCGGTTTTGTGAACCCAACCAGTAGAGAGCGTAGTTTTACGCTTTGGCTCCCTTGAACATAGATGGTGAAGTGGGCTATCTGGAGCGTACAGGGAACATAGTAGGCTAATGCTGATGATTTCTGTCACGGGCAGCATACACTGCATACCCTCAGTCCCCTAATAGGTCTTATTTCATTTCAACTTGGCTATTAACTTGATGGAGCATGTTACATTTGAGCAATATGATGATAATATGGCTAAAAGGTAGGCTACAATATGTCACAGTGCACTGGCTACTGCTATCATGTACAGTACTCCTACACATAGTAACTTCAGTTTTACAAGATGCCACAGTGCACTGGCTACTGCTATCAATACGATACAGTACAGTGCTCCTAAAATACCTATGTTATATACAGATGCCCTCAGCTGCAGGATCATCTCCTTTGATGATTTTACCTCTTTTGAATACCACGCTATGTTCTTAAAATGCCAGCCCCCAGTTCTGGCAGTAACAGTGTATAGGCCTCCTAAACAATGCCCTGCCTTCTCTACCGAATTTTCAGAACTCCTGTCCATTGTTACGGTTTCACCTCCACACACGCCCCCCTCCTCCGCCTCTCCACAACCCTCCACCTCTGTGCCTACCTCACATGCCCCCTGCAGCTCGGCACGGGCACTGAGGGCGCTCCAACGACGGCTGAAATGAGTTGAGCTGATGGGCGAATGAGCTTATGGCCGGATCACTGCACACCTGCTGCCACCTTCTCATCAACCCCCTCTACCTACAAGAAGCCGGTTTCTCCAGCCATTCATCGCCAGATCTTCCCTAAGAAACGCCTGGCAAGTATTGTAGTTGTTAAACAAAGTATTTCTGCTTATATATATATGTGTGTTTGTGTGCTCTCTGGACCACCGCACCTCAAGGCTTACTCGTCTCTCCGTGTTCCCTACAGAACGACCAGGTGTGCTGTGATCCGGCTTGCCTGCCCATCACTCTGCCCGCCACCCACTGCAGCTGCTCCAACCGGCCTCAACCTCCAGCCTGCCAGGCTCCCAACCTGAGCCATCCGGGCACTACCTTCCCTCCCAGCTCCAGCAATAAACGCCCTGCTGGGCAAAGAGCTTCCTGCCTCCTGTGTCGTGCACTTGAGCCCCGTAGCTAACTAGCCTTAACAGTCCATCATCCATACAAATTATGACACCCTTGATCTAGTGATTACTAAGGGCCTGACTATCACTGTCTCCTCTATTAGTGACCTCGCTCTCTCTGACCATTTCTGTATCTTCTTCACTGCATTGGTTCCTAAAGTCAAAAGTAGTACTAGCGCTTTATCAAGAAACGTTATCTTACCTCCGCAGTATCCGATAGTTTTAGAGAAATAATTGTTACGGACCCCTACCAGATGTTAATGTCTAGGGTGAGAGGAGGGGACCACGCAACAAGCAGTGCCTGTGTGCAGGCTATACCAGGCCGGCATGAAGCAACGGCACACCCAAAACAATATAGGCTAACTATAACTAAGGAACCACAGACAACGGAATAAACGGTATAAAAACCGTGATGGTTTTTTAATGTAACCAATAATAATTATAAGTGATAACAATAATAATAAGGATAATAATGAAGTGAATGAACAAACAGTAACAGAACGACAAAACACTCACATGTAGAGGCAAGGCGTGCCTCGGAGAAACTAAAGGGAGGACGCCAAAACAGACGGGACCAAACGAACAAAGGAACAGAATCCCGCCCTAGATCCAATATGTCCCTGTCACTTCCCTATCTCTACCTTGTCTACAATCAGAACACCGTCCTCACTAACTAAACTTACTAGCTGCTGTCCCGCCTATCTAAACCCAAAAATACACGAAGGGTGGTACCCGCCTGGGAAACTAACCTAGTGTATTTATACATCTGATTATCTGCGTGTACAAATGTATGCCCATGGGCATCTTACCTAACATACCTCGCCCTCCCCTGGGGGAGACCTACTAGGGAGTTAAAGATATGGACAAAATGTATACGACAGAAAATAATAGGCAGACTGGGGAACAGAAAACATACAAAGGACAACGTGCTCTAACTAACAAATGGGGTGCCGCTACCTCCCGAGACATGGAAGTAGGCGGCCTTAAATAAGAACGCACAGTCCCCCGATAGGGTGACAGAAGGGCAGGTGGGACGACGCCATTGGCGGAGGGACTGCGCGGGGAAATCAACGAAGTAGACAGCCGGGAGATGCAGTCGATGAGTGATAGGGGGCGGGGCCAATCCTGTGCAAAGACACACACACACACAGGGGGAGAAACAACCAACAGACAAACACAGAACCAGGCCTAGTAATAAGTATATAACACAAATAATATACCGTGGAACGTAACACCCCCACCAACAAGGAGCAAACCTATAGGATTTGTGACAACTCAAAAAAAACATACAATGAACAAGGAGCCTAAGAGCGAGACAGCGCGTCCGCTAACACATTCTCAGACCCCTTTTTGTGGTGGATCTCAAGACTATAGTTCTGGACCACCAAGGCCCACCGCATAAGGCGGTGATTGTTGTTGTACATCCGATGGAGAAAAACCAGGGGGTTGTGGTCTGTGTACACAACAATAGGTTAAGAACTGGATCCGACGTAAACCTCGAAAAATTGGAGGGCAAACAGCAGGGCGAGGGTCTCCTGTTCGATAGTGGAGTAACGGGACTGACAGTCATTGAACTTTCTAGAAAAATAGCATACGGGGTGATCAATCCCGTCCCCATCTTCCTGGATCAAAACCGCCCCAGCCCCAACCATACTCGCGTCTACCTCCAGTTTAAAAGGTTTAGCAAAATCCGGGGCAACCAGAACCGGAGAGCTGCTCAACAGAGCTTTCACCGCGGCGAACGCAGTCTGACACTGAGCTGACCAGGTAAACGAAACAGACGGGCTAAGCAGGCTGGTCAGAGGTGCGACCACAGTGGAAAAATTGCGACAGAAATTCCTGTAATATCCAGCCATACCTAAAAACCTACGTAAACTACGCCGGGTAGTAGGTGGTGGAAATGCAGCGATCGCCGCGACTTTATCCGACAGGGTGCGAACCTCTCCACGGCCCACCTGTTTTCCGAGGTAGGTCACGGTAGCCTTTCCAAACTCGCATTTGGCTAGATTTAGGGTCAAAGTGGCCTTCGCCAAACACCGAAACACCTCCCGCAGAGAACTGATATGCTCAGACCATGAAGCGGAGTACACTACCAGGTCGTCCAAATATGCCACACAATTTTGAACTCCAGCCAAAACAGTATTTACAAGGCGCTGGAAAGTTGCGGGCGCGTTGCGCATTCCAAACGCCATTACGGTATACTGAAGGAAACTGTCAGGTGTCACGAAGGCAGATATGTCTGAAGCCCGAGTGGTCAACGGAACCTGCCAGTAGCCTTTTAACAGGTCCAGCTTGCTCACGAACCTAGCCGATCCTATTGTGTCGATGCAGTCGTCTAGGCGGGGCAGTGGAAACGAATCAGGCACCGTGACGCGGTTCACTTTTCGATAGTCGGTACAGAACCGAGCCGTACCGTCCGGCTTAGGTACGAGGATGCAGGGGGAACTCCATGGACTAGCACTGGGCACGGCTAGGCCATGCTCTAACAAATAGGAGACCTCCCTCTTCATCGCTACCCGTTTGGACTGATTAACGCGGTACGCGTGCTGTTTGATAGGGCTGGCGTTACCCACGTCCACATCGTGCTTTAAAACCGTAGTGCGACTGGGAACGTCACTGAAGAGACACAGAAATTCATTTATCAGAGCCGTGATGTCACCGGCCTGATGTTCATCGAGGTGTTGCAAAAGAGACGGGAGAGATTTAATCATCTCCGCGTTGCCTAAACGCGCACTCTGCTGGGGTGCGTTCCGTAACACCAAACCATCCTCGTCGACATCCCTGAACACAGCTAACTCGGGTGCCACCGCGACAGAGACTACAGGAGAGACGGCGGGCCCTGCCATCTTATCTGCAGAATGATCTGTTGTTGATTCGCGGGCATGATACTGTTTTAACATGTTTACATGGCACACACGAGAAGCGCGTCTCCGATCCGGGGTCTTAACTATGTAGTCTGTGTCACTCAACTTTTTCCCGACTACATAAGGACCAGAAAAACGAGCAGAAAGGGAAGAACCGAGGATGGGTAGCAGAACTAACACCTGGTCACCTGGCTGAAAAGAACGGGTCACAGCTTTTACATCAAAGCGCCGCTTCATTTTCCCCTGAGTGACCGACAACGCTTCCTTAGCGAGAGCGCACGCGTCATGCAGCCTCTCTCTAAAACTGCTGACATAATCTAGCACATTCCTTGAACTAGACTGAGGGGACATCAACTGGTCTTTGAGGACTTTTAACGGCCCACGGACGGTGTGACCGAAAACCAGTTCGGCAGGGCTAAACCCGAGAGACTCTTGCACCGTTTCACGAACACCAAACAACACCATGGGAACCCCCTCGTCCCACTCCTTTTCAGTGTCCATGCAGTACTTCCTCAACATGGACTTCAGCGTTTGGTGCCATCTTTCTAAAGCACCTTGACTCTCTGGATGGTAGGCACTGCTAACTCGGTGAGATATGGCGAGAGACTCTAAAACTCGTTCGAATAACCGAGAAAGAAAATTACTTCCCTTGTCTGTCTGAATGATAGATGGAAGACCAAACGTGGAAAAGTATTTCATCAACACTTTTAACACCGCCTTGGACGTAATGGTACGCATTGGAATAGCCTCGGGGTAACGAGTAGCAGCGCACATAAGGGTTAACAAGTACTGGTTCCCTGACTTGGTTTTTGGAAGCGGACCAACAATATCCAATATAAGTCGGTGAAACGGCTCCCCCATCACAGGGATAGGTTGAAGAGGAGCTGGAGCGATAACCTGATTTGGTTAACCAGTTACTTGGCATGTGTGGCAAGTGCGACAATAACGCGTGACATCTGTTTTTAAACCGGGCCAAAAGAAATGTCTTAGGACACGATCGTATGTTTTAGTCACTCCTAAGTGACCAGCCCAGGGAATATCATGCGCTAATGACAACACTTTACTACGCCACACATTTGGGACTACAATCTGAACGACAGCGCTCCAGACTGTGTCAACTTCAGCCCGAGGATTCCATCGGCGCATCAGTAAGCCATCCTCTACAAAGTAAGCCACTTTCTCTTTCTGGGCTTTTTCTAAACTGATAGCAATAGAAAAATATCTGGACAGACTATCATCCGCTATCTGGGCAGCTATCAGCTGGATACGGGTAACAGGTAGCTTAATATCACTCTTCTCTGGGGCGTCATACGTATCACTGGGTTTATCAGAACTCACCGGAGTAGTAGACCTATGCAGTGGTGCGGTCTCGCTGGAGAAAACGGGAGCGAGCACCGTGTCAGATAGGCCAATAGCGTCAGGGCCATGTCGTGACTGCGAGCGCGTCACCGCACAGGCGGGAAACACATCCGGAAAATCTAGGGCAAGTTTGTCAATGGAAAAGACAGCGTCAGGAGTAGGCCTATCTAATACTTCTAACATTGGCAACACTTTCCTACCCGCTATGTCATTACCCAAGATCATCGACACACCATTTACGGGGAGTTGTGGCTGCACACCTACACGAAACTGTCCACTGACTAGTTCGCAATCCAAATGAACGTTATGCAATGGTACGGGCACACAGCCCATCTCGATACCTTGCAGTAAAACGTTCGAGCCACAATATGACTGCTCCGACCAGGGTAATGCGTCACCCAGGACTAGGGACTGAGCAGCACCGGTGTCTCGCAAGATCTGAATTGGCTTCTGATCAGCGGGATCACCGGTGAATGAAACTAACCCCTTAAAAATGAATGGACGATACGTGGGATCAGGAAGGACAGGTACACAGTTAGAAACAACACAGTCATCTGAACCCTCCCTCGCTGTCTTAACTAAGCCTACTCCTTTAGGGGCCGGTGGCGGCTGTTTGCGTTTTAGGGTGAGACAATCAGCTATAACATGTCCTGGTCTATGGCAGTAGAAACAGGACCGTTCCTCCTTAGCGCGAGCTCCAGCTGAGCTCCGGTTAGGCGGAGGCACAGGAGGGCTGGCGTCTCTCTTACCACCGGTCTCATAGCGAGTAGTCTCAGCTCGCGGTGCAGAAAACACAGTTTTATGTGTCAACACAAATTCGTCGGCGAGCACCGCTGCTTTCGTTAGCGAGGTTACTTTCTGCTCTTTTAGGTAGACAGCTAAACGATCGGGGAGGCAATTCCTAAATTCCTCCAGCAGAATTAATTCACGCAGGGATACAGGTTCCGTGGCCTTACTGGCTGCGCACCATCTATCGAACAAAACCTCCTTTTCTCGAGCGAACTCAACAAAGGTTTTTGTGATTGCCTTCCTGTGAGATCTGAATTTTTGGCGATATGCCTCAGGCACCAGCTCGTATGCGCGCAACACCGCGACTTTCACTTTGTCATAGTCGAGGCTATCCTCTAGAGACAGCGCAGCTATAATCTCCTGAGCTTTACCAATAAGTTTACACTGTAAAAGTATAGGCCACACATCACGAGGCCAATTCAGAGTAGTGGCAATACGCTCAAACGCACAGAAATAGGACGTAACCTCAGTCTCCCTAAACTGAGGCACTAACACGATATTCCTACTGACATTAAATGTATCAGCTGACTGTGCGGAGGGTCTAGACAGTCGAGGAGTCGAACTTCCTATAGGAGGCAAAACTCCTTCAGCCTGCAGCTCCAGCTGACATATTTTAACAGCCTTGTCTGCTTCAATTTCGAGTTTCTTTACCTCGAGCCTGTGCGCGATCTCCCTTTCCTGCGCCCGCTCCTCCCGCTCCATCTGGAGGCGTGCAAGCCGCACCTTAAGGCGCGCCTCATGGGCTACACCCATGCTCGACCCACTCGGGGTTGATTGCGGATCATACCGTGGCAGGGTGACGGGTGGTTGGCGTAATATAGGTAACAAAAGCTCAACATCATGAACCATCGTGTCCGTCTTAACGGCTGCCACTTCTACAGCCTCATCTACAGCCTCATCTACAGCCTCAACGAGAGGGGCTACAAGCTCATCGGAGACCAACACGGCCTTGCTGACCAACCCAGCAAGCACAGCCTGTTTAAGCTCAGCCTTTAGTACGGACCTAGACACAGCGATACAATAATGCTCCGCAATTGCAAACAAGTCCTTCATATGACAGGCATCCAAAAGCTCCACTGACGGCGCCTCAATAAACAACTGCACCACAGAGGTAGCCATAGCCAGCCAACGAGATCAGACAACAAACAAACCAAACAGATATCCTACCACACACAGACACTAATACACCGGGGTAATTTATAAATTAAGATCCCGGACAAGCCCCCACTCATGTTACGGACCCCTACCAGATGTTAATGTCTAGGGTGAGAGGAGGGGACCACGCAACAAGCAGTGCCTGTGTGCAGGCTATACCAGGCCGGCATGAAGCAACGGCACACCCAAAACAATATAGGCTAACTATAACTAAGGAACCACAGACAACGGAATAAACGGTATAAAAACCGTGATGGTTTTTTAATGTAACCAATAATAATTATAAGTGATAACAATAATAATAAGGATAATAATGAAGTGAATGAACAAACAGTAACAGAACGACAAAACACTCACATGTAGAGGCAAGGCGTGCCTCGGAGAAACTAAAGGGAGGACGCCAAAACGAGGGACCAAACGAACAAAGGAACAGAATCCCGCCCTAGATCCAATATGTCCCTGTCACTTCCCTATCTCTACCTTGTCTACAATCAGAACACCGTCCTCACTAACTAAACTTACTAGCTGCTGTCCCGCCTATCTAAACCCAAAAATACACGAAGGGTGGTACCCGCCTGGGAAACTAACCTAGTGTATTTATACATCTGATTATCTGCGTGTACAAATGTATGCCCATGGGCATCTTACCTAACATACCTCGCCCTCCCCTGGGGGAGACCTACTAGGGAGTTAAAGATATGGACAAAATGTATACGACAGAAAATAATAGGCAGACTGGGGAACAGAAAACATACAAAGGACAACGTGCTCTAACTAACAAATGGGGTGCCGCTACCTCCCGAGACATGGAAGTAGGCGGCCTTAAATAAGAACGCACAGTCCCCCGATAGGGTGACAGAAGGGCAGGTGGGACGACGCCATTGGCGGAGGGACTGCGCGGGGAAATCAACGAAGTAGACAGCCGGGAGATGCAGTCGATGAGTGAAAGGGGGCGGGGCCAATCCTGTGCAAAGACACACACACACACAGGGGGAGAAACAACCAACAGACAAACACAGAACCAGGCCTAGTAATAAGTATATAACACAAATAATATACCGTGGAACGTAACAATAATGATCACAAACAATTTATCAACTCCAGAAGTGGGGCCGTCAGGCACTATTGAAGACTTAGCATCCGCCTTTAACACCAGAGTAGGGGCAGCCTTGGATTCTGTAGCACCTATTAAACTGAAAAAGATCACAGCCAATCATAAAGCTCCATGGCGAAATGAGGAAACAAATCAACTAAAGAGAACCTGCAGAAGATCTGAGCGTATATGGAGAAAGACCAAGCTACAGGTCCACCATGATATTCTCAAAGAACATCTCGCTGCCTTTGATAAAGCAATAAGAAATGCAAGGAAAGACCACTTCTCAAAATTCATATCTATCAACCGCAATAATTCAAGAGTGCTCTTCTCAACAATTGATAGCCTAATAAACCCTGCCGTAAAAACACCAGATAACCTGCTCTCTACCTCCAAATGTGAGGAATTTGCAGCTTACTTCAGAGATAAGATTATGAATATTAGGAGGAAAGTCACCCAGGAAAGGCCATGCATCCTGTTCACAGATCCTCTTCCTCCATGTAATGGACATATGAGCTTGTTTACACTGGTGGACACAGAAATGTTGAGAAAAGTAGTATCCAAACTCAAATCCTCCACAAGCCTGCTGGATCCCATCCCCACTGATTTTTTCAAAACAATTTTTGACTCTGTATCCTATGACATTTTAGCCATTGTTAATGACTCCCTATCTACAGGTGTCTTCCCACCAATACTTAAAACTGCTTTGGTGAGACCCGTGCTGAAGAAAAACAACTTAGACACTTCAGTTCTTAGCAATTTAAGACCAATCTCCAACCTTCCCTTTTTGAGTAAAATTCTGGAAACGATTGTTTTCAAACAGATTAATGATTTCCTAGCTACAAGTTCTACCCTTGACCTTTTCCAGTCCGGCTTTCGCGCCCATCATAGCACAGAGACGGCATTAGTCAAAGTTGTAAATGACCTCAGAATTAATGCTGACTCCAAAGAGCTCTCTGTTCTCATCCTCCTGGACCTGAGTGCAGCCTTTGATACTATAGATTATGCAATCCTCATCAAAAGACTGGAGAAGTGGGTTGGCCTCTCCGGTCCTTAATTGGCTTAGGACCTATATAACCGGTCGTGATTTCTTTGTTGCCCTCGGTGACCATAGCTCAGGAAAGATCCCTATGACCTGTGGGGTGCCCCAAGGATCGATCCTAGGACCTCTACTCTTCAGCCTGTACATGGTGCCCCTTGGCAGTGTCATCAGGAGGCACAACATTAGCTACCATAGCTACGCAGATGATACCCAACTCTATATTTCTGTAACACCCAGTAACTACAGCTTGATTGACTGCCTTGTCAAGTATATTACGGATATTAATAAATGTATGGATGTCACATAATTCCCTCCAACTAAACCAGGACAAAACAGAAGTACTGATCATTGGAGAAAAAGCTGAAAGAGAGAAACTATCTGCACATTTAAAAACTCTGGAAATTGACACCAAATGCCAGGCTAAAAACCCAGGTGTCATACTTGACTCAGATCTTAATTTCGAAAACCACATCATGAATATTACAAAGACATCTTTTTACCATTTAAGGAACATTGCCATGGTGCAACCCTTTCTCTCTCAGGCTGACACCGAAAGACTAATGCATACTTTCATCACAAGCAGGCTGGACTACTGCAATGCTCTACTATAAGGCCTACCAAAGAAAGCAATCTCTAAGCTACAAATGATACAGAATGCTGCAGCACGAGTCCTCACTAAGACTAGGCGCAGGGCACACATCACACCAGACTTTAAATCACTACACTGGTTACCTGTCAACTCTAGAATAGACTTTAAAATACTATTACTAGTCTATAAATCTCTCCACAGTCACGCACCAGAAAACATTTCAGACATGCTTGTCAGGTACATGCCCAACAGACCACTCAGATCCTCAGGTACTGAACTCGTAACAGTCCCAAAAGCCAGGACCAAGAAAGACGGAGAGGCAGCTTTTAGTTTCTATGCCCCCAACCTCTGGAACACCCTGCCGGAGTGCCTAAGAAGGGTCGAAACAACAGAGGTCTTCAAGCAAGATCTCAAGACGTACCTTTTTGGCCTAGCCTACAATCACTAGCCAGGACCTTGAGACCCAGAAAGGCAGCCTCAAACCTACCTGTGAATCCTCTGTATACATTGGTGTATATCCTGCTATGCACTCTATGTATATCAAGTTGTGTACAGAAGCTGGTTGCCCTGAAACAGGCTTGTTCTGTTCTGATATCTGTGTTGCTTCAAAGGCTCAGCATGCTACTAACCGTTTTCTGTCTCCCCTAGTGCCTCTCTCTCTCCCTCCAACCTTCTAACCAGGTCCAGTGGATGCCCCACTGTCACCCGCACACCACCCTGAGTCCGATAGATACCCCCGTGTCAGCTGTGGATGTCGTAGTATTTAGTTAACACACACACACACGTACACACATCAGTCCACATCCGGCTTAGGCCTGGACCTGGGCCCAGTCCCCCTTCCCCTCACCCTAACCCGGGTCCGTATGCTTTTCCTACCCCCTCTCTACCCCAACCCCTGCCTCTATCTGGGCCCAGGCACATTCACGCACACACAGACATACACCAGTGTTTGCCATGTCTCTCCTTTTATGTTTTTAGCCTCTCTTACTCTGAAAATGTAATTTAATTTAATTTATTGCTTTATAAATGTTCTTAGCCGGTAGACAAACATACTCCAGGAGCTTGCTCGATTTCCTTGTTGAGAGGGGTCAGGGAAGAATTTGTACAGCTCACTTTTTGCTTCCCTCTGGAATATGTAGGGATGGGATGTATCCCCACCTCCCTTGTTCTCTGTAAAGCGCATTGTGTTGCCTCTGTGTCACGGCACCGCCGCGTCAGCCTCGTCCACCTCCTCAGCCCCCTGACCCCGGCCCGAGCCCCGGTTCTGACGCTGGTCCCCAGCCTGTCCCTGTCTCTCCAGTGCCGGACTCCGTTTCCCCCAGCACCTCCCAGAGCCTGCAGCGGGAACTGCGGCCACGTCTGCGGTCACAAGCCAGACACGCCCCCGATCCACACCTGCCGTGCGTCACCTTGATTGCCTCTCCTCCACACCTCAACGCACCTGGTCCTGATCAGCCAATCAACGCACCTGGTCCTGATCAGCCAATCGCCAGCAGGATAAGAAGCCGGTCCACACAGCCCTCTGTGCCAGATCGTTGACCAACCAACCTAGTGGGTACACGTCTCTAGCTCCCTGCCTCGTCTGTTTTTGAACCTTGCCTTACCCTGTTCTCCCTGTCTTCCCAGTATCCAGTTCCTGCCTGACCCACGCCTGTACAATTACCCTGCTCCTGCCTGACCCACACCTGTACGATTACCCCGCTCCTGCCTGACCCACGCCTGTACAACAACCCTGCTCCTGCCTGACCCACGCCTGTACGACAACCCCGCTCCTGCCTGACCATCGCCTGTACGACTACCACGCTCCTGCCTGACCATCGCCTGTACGACTACCACGTCCCCGCCTGACCCACGCCTGTCTACGGACCACGTTACTGCCTGCCTCTCCCCGGATCTCAATAAACGTGCCTACGGGCTTTCACCCCAATCGTGTCTGCTCTTGGGTCCTCCATCAAAACCCTAACAGAACGATCCGGCCAACATGGACCCAGCGGACAATACAGGCCTCCGGCAGGCCGTCACCTCCCAAGGGATTCTCGTGGGACAACACAGCGTTCTACTCCGGGACGCCGATACAGCGATGCGGGCTCTCAACGCTAATATGCAAGGCCTGTCGGCCCAGGTAACCAAGTCGGAGCAAAGCCTGCACACTATCGCCGCTACCATGCAAACCCTCAGCGAGCAGGTTAGCCAATTGGTCATATCCACGGGCTCCGCAGCCCAGGGGGAGGGCCCTGCACCCGGAGCCCTGGCAGCTAGCCCAGCCCCTGTGACTGCATCCCGACGTGAGCCTAACCTCCCTAGTCCCAAGCCGTATGACGGTGATCTGGCTCGTTGTGGGTCATTTCTAATGCAATGTGACTTCATCTTTATTCACCAGCCTAGCATGTATTCACTGGACGCCGAAAGGATAGCCTTCGTGTCTAGCCTACTTACCGGTCCGCCCCTTAGTTGGTTTGAAGCCACCTGGAAAGCTAACGCGGCTTGTCTCCGGTCTTACGCTGAATTCAGCTTGGAGTTCAGAAAAGTGTTTGATCATCCCGCCCTTGGTCACGACTCAGCCTCACGTTTAATGAACTTCCAACAAGGTAGCCGTAGCGTGGCAGAGTACTCCATAGAGTTCAGGATCCTAGCCGCGGATAGCGGGTGGAACGATACCGCCTTACAGACCGCTTTCCGTGCGGGCCTGTCCGAGACTCTGAAGGACGAGTTAGTCAGGGACACGCCCACTACCCTTGACAGCCTAATCTCCCTGGCTATCAAAATCGATCACCGCCTGAGGGAGCATAGAAAGGAAAGAAGCCGCACATCCGGTTTTCCATCTAGGCTTCCCAGCCAGCGTTCCCCTAACACGCCTTCTCAGCTCTCGCCACGTCATGAAGCGCTCTCCCCTCAGCGCACCACGATGCCACATGCCTCCGCCCCCGAGGACGAGCCCATGCAGTTGGGCGGCGCACGACTCTCCGAGGCTGAACGCACTCGCCGTGTGAGTGAGCGCCTCTGTTTCTACTGCGGTCAACCAGGTCATGGCCGTGCTTCCTGCCCCGCTCGGCCAAAAACCCAAGCCCACCAGTGAGAGTGGGTTCACCGGTGGGCTGTGCCCTGTCACCCACGCCCCCCATGGCCAAGCTAGCGCACGTGGGCTCTCTTTCCAATGGCTCCTCCTGTGTCGATGCCCAGGGGCGGATGCACCTCGACGTCTCCATCACTGTGAACCAACGGCCCATCTCAGTTCTCGCCCTTGTTGACTCAGGTGCCGACGACAATTTCATCGACGCAGAGCTAGTAATCCAGGCGGGTATTGCCACCCTCCCCAGAGAGCCCCCTGTTACCGTGCACGACCTTAGCGGTAGACTCCTAGCCAACATTACGCATGTCACCGAACCCTTGAGCGTGGTCATCTCTGGAAACCATCGCGAGTCCTTGTCCCTATTGGTCATCACGTCCCCCCAGAGTCCCATAGTGCTTGGCCATGCGTGGTTAAAACAACACAATCCCCATATCGACTGGTCCTCTAACCGAGTAGTCAGCTGGAGTTCCTTCTGCCTCAGTACCTGCCTCACATCTGCCCGTCCCCCAGCAGAGGGCGCTGTTGCCCCTATTGAGCCTCCTGACCTGTCCCAGGTGCCCCCCGTCTACCACGACCTTGGAGAGGCCTTCAGTAAGCAACGAGCTCTCTCCCTACCGCCTCATCGCCCCTATGACTGCTCCATAGAGCTCCTCCCTGGGGCCCCTCTGCCCTCAGGCCGTCTGTTCCACCTGTCACGTCCTGAGAGAGAGGCCATGGAAACTTACATCAGGGACTCTCTTGCTTCTGGCATCATCAGGCCATCGTCCTCTGCAGTAGGTGCCGGATTCTTCTTTGTCGGTAAGAAGGATGGTTCCTTACGACCCTGCATTGATTACCGGGCTCTGAACAGCATAACTGTTAAAAACAAGTATCCCCTGCCTCTCCTCGCTTCTGCCTCTGAGCCCCTCCAAGGCGCCACCGTCTTTTCCAAACTGGACCTCAGGAACGCCTACCATCTGGTTCGGATTACAGAAGGAGACGAGTGGAAGACTGCTTTTAACACCCCCCTTGGACATTTCGAGTATCTGGTGATGCCTTTTGGGTTGACCAATGCCCCTGCTGTTTTTCAGGCCCTAGTCAACGACGTCCTCCGGGATCTACTGAACCGTTCTGTCTTTGTCTACCTGGATGACATCCTTGTTTTTTCTCGTTCCCCGGAGGAGCATGTCAAGCACGTCAGGCAGGTTCTCCAAAGACTCCTGGAGAACCAGCTGTTTGTCAAGGCTGAAAAGTGTGAATTTCATGTCCGCTCAGTTCAGTTTCTGGGGTACATCATTGGAGAGGGTCAGGTGAAGGCTACCCCAGAGAAGATCAGGGCAGTGGTCGAGTGGCCCACCCCCACAACCAGAAAGGAGCTACAGAGGTTTCTTGGGTTTGCAAACTTTTACCGACGGTTTATCCATGACTACAGCCGAGTTGCTTCCCCCATGATGGCCCTGACCTCTAGGACCACTCCCTTCTCCTGGACACCCGAGGCAGACGCTGCGTTCAGGGCCTTGAAAGCACTCTTCACCTCTGCCCCGGTGCTTACCCAACCAGACCCCTCACGTCAGTTCGTCGTGGAGGTTGACGCATCGGACACGGGAGTGGGGGCGGTCCTGTCACAGCGATCGGCCTCCAACGACAAGCTCCACCCCTGCGCCTTCTTCTCTCGCCGCCTTGAACCGACGGAACGCAATTACGACGTGGGGAACAAGGAGCTGCTCGCTGTCCAGCTGGCCCTGCAGGAATGGAGACATTGGTTGGAGGGGGCGGAACAACCGTTTATCGTGTGGACAGATCATAAAAACCTGGTTAACCTCCAGAACGCCAAGAGGCTAAACCCCAGGCAGGCCCGGTGGGCGCTGTTCTTCGGGTGCTTCCGGTTTACCATCACCTACGGGCCGGGGTCTCGCAACGTCAAGCGTGATGCGTTGTCATGCCAATTTGCTCCCCCGGAACCGAGTGCCGCAGAGCCTGACACGATCCTACCTCCCTCCTGTGTGGTGGGCGCGGTCACATGGGAGATCGAGGGCGTGGTCAGGGACGCCCAGAGGAGCCAACCGGACCCAGGTAACGGCCCCCCTAACCGACGTTTGTGCCTGATCTAGTCCGTTCCCAGGTCATCCAGTGGGTCCACGCATCCCGGCTTGCCTGTCACCCAGGGGTCAACCGCACCCTGGCTCTGCTTAAGAAGCGTTTTTGGTTGCCCACCATGTCAGCTGACACCCGGGAATACATCCAGGCCTGCACAGTCTGTGCCCAGAGCAAGGCGTCGCACCAACCCTCCTCCGGTCTGCTACGCCCCCTGCCTGTTCCTGGCCGCCCTTGGAGCCACATCGGGCTGGACTTCGTGTGCGGGCTCCCTCTGTCCAATGGTAACACCACCATACTAACTATTATTGACCGGTTTTCTAAGGCCGCCCATTTTGTGCCCCTATCCAAGCTCCCCTCAGCTTCAGAGACCGCGGCTCTCCTGGTGACCCATGTGGTCCGGCTCCACGGCATTCCCGTGGACATTGTCTCGGACCGAGGACCCCAGTTTACGTCCCAAGTGTGGCGGGAGTTCTGCCGGGCTATTGGAGCCACCGTGAGCCTGTCCTCCGGCTACCACCCCCAGACTAACGGGCAGGCTGAACGGGCCAACCAGTTCCTTGGGAATGCGCTGCGCTGTCACCACTCGGAACCCGTCCGCCTGGAGCGACTACTTCTCCTGGGTTGAGTATGCTCACAACTCCCTGTCCAATGCCTCCACTGGTCTGTCCCCTTTTGAATGCTCTCTGGGCTACCAGCCACCATTGTTCCCTGAGCAGGAGGGGGAACTCACCGTGCCCTCAGTCCAGAGCTACATCCGTCGCTGCCGCAGGGTGTGGAGAGAGACCCGAACCGCCCTGCTCCGCTCTGCCCACCGCAGCCGGCGTAACGCGGATCGCCACCGGGTCCCAGCTCCAGCTTACCAACCAGGTCAGAGTGTATGGTTATCCTCCAAGGACATCCCATTGCAAGCATCCTCCCGTAAGCTGACACCCCGGTACCTGGGCCCATACGTCATCGACAGCATAGTCAACCCCTCAGCGATCAGGCTCAAGTTGCCTCCCGCCATGAGGATACATCCGACCTTCCATGTGTCCCGTATCAAGCCTGCCTCTGTCAGCCCACTGTGTCCACCAGGAGACCCGCCACCACCGGTCCGGATCATCGATGACAACCTTGCCTGGACGGTACGGCGCTTGCTGAGGGTCCGTCGGCGGGGCCGGGGACTCCAGTATCTGGTGGACTGGGAGGGTTATGGGCCTGAGGAACGGAGTTGGGTTCATTCTGGACCCGACTCTCATCCGGGATTTCCACCGTGACCATCTTGGCCAGCCCGGTCGGTCGCCAGGAGGCGCCCGTAGAGGGGGGGGGTCCTGTCACGGCACCGCCGCGTCAGCCTCGTCCACCTCCTCAGCCCCCTGACCCCGGCCCGAGCCCCGGTTCTGACGCTGGTCCCCAGCCTGTCCCTGTCTCTCCAGTGCCGGACTCCGTTTCCCCCAGCACCTCCCAGAGCCTGCAGCGGGAACTGCGGGCACGTCTGCGGTCACAAGCCAGACACGCCCCCGATCCACACCTGCCGTGGGTCACCTTGATTGCCTCTCCTCCACACCTCAACGCACCTGGTCCTGATAAGCCAATCAACGCACCTGGTCCTGATCAGCCAATCGCCAGCAGGATAAGAAGCTGGTCCACACAGCCCTCTGTGCCAGATCGTTGACCAACCAACCTAGTGGGTACACGTCTCTAGCTCCCTGCCTCGTCTGTTTTTGAACCTTGCCTTACCCTGTTCTCCCTGTCCCAGTATCTAGTTCCTGCCTGACCCACGCCTGTACGATTACCCTGCTCCTGCCTGAACCACACCTGTACGATTACCCCGCTCCTGCCTGACCCACACCTGTACGACAACCCCGCTCCTGCCTGACCATCGCCTGTACGACTACCACGCTCCTGCCTGACCATCGCCTGTACGACTACCACGTCCCCGCCTGAACCACGCCTGTCTACGGACCACATTACTGCCTGCCTCTCCCCGGATCTCAATAAACGTGCCTACGGGCTTTCACCCCAATCGTGTCTGCTCTTGGGTCCTCCATCAAAACCCTAACACTGGGTATGAAATGCGCTATACAAATACAGCTTTGAATGATTGATTGATTGATACCACTTCATATCACAGCGAGCATACTGTAGCTATACAGCTCTTTACAACACAGGACAGTAGGTCTATACCTAGCTGTACAGCACTTTACAACATACAACAGTAGTCATATACCTACTGTAGCTACTGTATACAAGTACTTTACAATACAGCACAATAGACCTATACCTAGCAGCACATTAGGCCTATATTTAGATATACAGGACTTTCCAATACAGCACGGTAGGCCTAGCTGGATAACACTTTACCAAAAGAATCAAGTATTATTATTATATCTGCCCCAGTCTGACTGAAGTCCTATAAAGCAACTGGTTATTCACCAGATCACTGATGAAGAGGAGGTTCACCCAGGATCTCATATTACCCAGAGCCATCACTGCTAGTCCTCTAATCAACCAGTATCAACACATCATTTATATGACAACTTGGTTAAACAAAGCTCAGAGAGCAATATGTACTCTATTCTGTCTTCAATTGGGGGAGTTTTTGTCAAAGAATGAATACAGAATAATTGTAGAAAATTCTTACTCTAAAGTTTATCCCCATTATGGACTTACTTGTTTTCTCTAAGTCAGTGTGTCAAATCCAGAAGTCACTAGCTACTCTGATGAGGTGGAATGGATCACTGACTGTTTAAGTGTCTGCGTCAGCAACGTCTACTATGACATCATAAAAGCAATGGGAGATGTAACGTGGCGAGGCGCCCTCTAGTGGTCTTGATAGGGCTGTGGAAGTGTTGGAGTCGGACTGATGAGTGCATTTTTGAAATAGGATATCTACATTAGGTAAACACGGGTGTAATTAATAAAAAGGCGAGGTTGCTGCGAGTGGTTGCTAAGCAAAGCGTTCACTAAGTGTAGTCACAAGCACCAACCCCCTCTCCCCCCACCGGGACGGCTCCCTCTCTCCTCCCCGATAGGTAGATTTGGGGAGCGTTCTTTGAGCGCGAAGGACGACCGAGAGGCGAGATTAGCGTTCGTTCAAGTAATAATAAAAAAAAGAGTCCCATAGCCATTGAATTGGTAGTAGGCTATTTTGAGGTTGGTCATTTCTCCGAGTGAGAATTGTGAAGCGTGGCGAGTGAGCGTGAGAATAGGCTGCAATGCGTGTCTGAGACTTGGCAGCTCCGGGTTTCACTGATCTAGCGGTCAGTAAATTCGACCAAATTTCAAGAGGTGGACATCACTGGATTCATCTCGGCATACAGATAATTCAAGAGCAATTGACTCATGTTTACGAAGCACACCAACATAGTGCTCTGATCAGCTGCACTCTCCAGTGAAGTTCTCAAAACGCGACAGATGCCCGGATCCGTAGTAGCCTAGATCTCATTGTATTACAGTAATTTAGCAGACGCGTTTATCCAAAGCAACTAACAATAATTGCATTTAACGTAGGAAAAGCCAATGTAGGCTACTAGCCTACTAGGCTACTTGCCGGAACTCACAAGTGCATCTCCTTTCTAAAACAAGTGACTAAGAGCATAATCTAGTGCTGAAGGCAAAGTGCAAGAATAGCAATCTAAAATACAATAGAGGGATCGTTGTAGTTCTCTCTGTAAAATAACTACAACGTAGACCTAAATTAAAGAAATAAAAAGTAGGCTACCTTTGAGAAACCGCACATTATTGCGGCGGAATTTGATATTGTTAGTAGCCTAGTTTATGGCTTTGTCAATCCATTGATATCGATTTATAATTATTTCAAGTTTTTCTCCCTATGCAAAAGATGGGGCGGTTGTGTGAACCCAACCAGTAGAGAGCGTAGTTTTACGCTTTGGCTCCCTTGAACATAGATGGTGAAGTGGGCTTTCTGGAGCGTACAGGGAACATCCCTACTAACACAATCAGGTTGCAGCAATGTTGCAGAAACGTGCAATTTAGACTTTTGTATGGTCCACTCAACGTCAAGTTAAACGTGCATGCAACGCAAACGCGGTATCTGCACACAAGTTGCTGCAACGTGCAGGTCCAACGTGTCTGCAACGTGCCTGCAATGTGCACACAACGTTGTGATTTCCGCGATGATTTCGATGTATATTGCTGCAACGTTGTATACACGTTTATATATTACTTTGTTACGTTGCTGCAACGTGGTCTACACTTCCGTTGGCTACATTTATAATTTGCATTACAAAACAAATCCGCTCCTTGCACAAGCTCCACTACTTCCTGAAACTCTACAGGCATATTTCTTTACCGTCCTATACTATTGGATAGCAATAGCGATGAATCCGGTGTGCAGCACACCTGATCAATCACTTCCATCCACTAGTATAGGACAGGAAAGAAATACGCCTGTAGAGTCAGGAAGTAGTGGAGCTTGTGCAAAGAGCCTATTAATGTCATAGTCAATGCAGCAAGCAAAATTATGGTACAAAAGTTATGACACAACACCATTCAGTCAAGAACAATTTATTTTATTAAAAAAGTACACAATGTCTGGCCTGCAACATGATAAACAAGTTTAAAAACAAAAAGGATTAAAAAAAAAAAAATACAAAAAGTTATTTACAAAAAAAGTTATTTAAAAAAAGGCAGGCTGTGCTCAGATGGGCTGCGGGTGGGCGTCAGATGGGCTTGGGGGGGGGCTGTGCTCAGATGGGCTGCGGGTGGGCGTCAGATGGGCTGGGGGGGGGGGCTGTGCTCAGATGGGCTGCGGGTGGGCGTCAGATGGGCTGGGGGGGGGGGCTGTGCTCAGATGGGCTGGGGGGCAGCTAGGAAGGGAAGTCTTCCTCATCAGAATGCTGGGGAGTGCTCAGATGGACTGTGCTTGGATGGGCTGTGCTCAGGCGGACTTCTGCAGATACCTAAAGACACAATGAAATGGCCGTAAATACACAACGCACATACATGCACAAAAAAATGGTACACAATCTTTGGAACCATGCAGTGTCACTGGGTAGGAGAAACCAAAAAAAAAGACATCACTTACCCTTCTGCATTTAGCAGGGGCATGTTTCAATGTCTCCTGCAGCTGGGCGGCCACCTACGCCATCGTAGCCTTTGGCATGGAGACCATCACTGCACCTTTAAGTTATCAAGAAAGGTAATGGTTTCAATTCACATCGGTCATGGAACAAAGACGATGTATTAAAAAATATTCAAAATATGAACCATTTCTTACGTGTTAGAACATTGAAGAGTGTCATACTCTTCAGTGGCTTCTTCCCCTTCTTCCCGTGCACACTGTAGGCGCTCCACACCGCATGTGTGGCTACAGCTGACAGCACCCGCCGGACTGTGTCCACCAAGTCTCTGCCACCAATGGCACCTAGGTATTGTGTCTGCAAAACAAAGACAGTCATTTACTGTACCCTTACCTGCACTGCAAAAATAAGACAAAGTTCCGCCCTGCAGACACTCACCATCTTCCTCTGATGTTCCCGGTCCTTCAACCTGGCCACAGAGACCTGCAGCTCCTCGTCCGTTTGGGCAGGGTTCAGTACATCCAGCACTTCTCCCTGGGCTCCAGACTCCACAGGCCGCGTGCTCTGGGCCAGTTCCCTCACAGTCCGTGCAAGCTCACGGAGTTGCTCCCGCATCTCTGAGAACTGCTGATGTACAGACCTCTGGAAATCTAGATAAACACAGATGTGGCTATAAGTACATTGACATAAAACTAAATGAAAGTTGCCTGGCACCTTCGTAATGATCTGTGTGCATAAAGTACCATAATCAATACATTTCAGACATCCTTTTTTCCTCAGAATAATGAGTCATGATCTTCCCCCCACCCCCATCAGTATTTTTTAATAGCTTAAAATGCAAACAGTACCAGTTGTGGACTTTGGGAAAACCCGGACTCTGTGGAGCGCCCAGCCAGGGTTAGGTTCCACACAGCTCTTTATCCGTTGGCTGACTCATTCATTGGCCAGGAACACATCTGCAACTGTGAGTGAAACCATTAGTAGCCGCTTCCCTGTACAATTGAAAAGTAGCACACCAAACACACAAACATGTTCTTACCCCATCCTTTTTGGAGAGCCAGGATACTGGGACAACCGACAGTGTCCTCCCCCAGAAACTCCACACTGCAATAGTCTGCCCAATAAACAAAAAAATATTAAGTTTATAAACACATAAGGACCCTATGGGAAAGTAGGCAGAGGGGAAGAAGCGACTAAAACAAAAATTCAACAAGTCATTACAGCCGATAAGTAATTAGTGACACGCCACTATTCTATTTTTTTGATTCTCTGCCGGCCCAGGACAGATGCGGTCAATGGCGGTCAATCAGTGTGGGAAACATGAAGTTAGTTTAGGCAGTAGCCACTGCAGTGCACAGATTAAATGTATAAGGCCCGTGAATCATACGTTACTACTCGCAGTTTTAACAGGAACGCCTGTTTTTGACTCGTGTACTCCAACAATACACACCCATACTACTAATGTGGCAAACAAAGCTGCCTCCATCTTTGTTTCGAGCTAACGCTATTGTCCATGGTAACCCGCGGTTACCTCGTGGGTGGCATTGTTCTCACTCTCCTACTTTCCAGACAAATGGAAAATATATAAAGCATCTTGGCTTCGCCTTCACCTTTGCCTATGTAAAATTAGCCTAAGATTCGTGATGTCCTCAGAAAGCCTGACACGAGCGAGCTCCCAATGCGAGTCTCAAATTCAGCAGAGTCAAACAAACAAACAATTCACATGTGCAGCGGCCATTTTAGATCAGAACAGCTCAGACCGTTCGCTTGCTTATTTTTCTGCCAATGTTTGCGGCGAACACAAAGCCAGCAGTAACAGAAAAAATGTTTGCAATAGTTTGTCGGAGTATTTTCAATATTGTCTAAACGTTGGTCAAGTTCGGGCCTTGACTTAGCTAGCTAACACTAGGTAGCGTGCTAGCTAGCACTAGCTAACGTTAGCTAGCTAGCATTGGGCTTCCAATTCCTGAACTTAGTTTAGCGTGCAGGTTATGAGTTACTTCTGTTTACTTAAATTATTACCGGTAAGTAAACAAATAAATAGCTAAACCAACAGTCAAATCAATGTAATTTGATGAGGAAAAAAACCCCGAGGTAAACTTACCAGAGATGAAGTGCGCACCACACTGTTTGTTAGTCCCCAATCTGCTCTCTTTATGGCTTTAAACCACAGCTTTCGGCGGTTCCTCTGAAAAGGGGGACATCTCGAGGGGATGCTGAAGAATCTGAGGCCATCATCTTGTTCTTTTCTGTTTGTACAGTTCACAGCACAGCAGCTTTGAGGCATAATTAGCTACACGAAACGGAGCTGCTGTGGCTAGCGAGTTCGTTCCTCGTTCGCTCGTTCCTTTTTCCCAAAGAGGCTGCGTGCGTGCGTGCGTGCGCACCCCGCTGTGACGTAGACGGCGAACCCATCTATAGGGAGGGAAAGTGATCTCATCGCCCCCTAGTGGAAGTGTTCCATAATGCCGAGAGAATGAATGGGATTTCTCGACACGTCTTTTGAAAAATGATATCTTGGTCGACACCGAAACGTTAGTTTTAATTAATGAAAAAGCATTAAATTTATAACAAACAGGGAAATATACAATCAATAACATTTCTAAGATGAGTTATTCACCTCAACATACAGTACAATATGAAGGATATAAGCGAAAATTTAAAAAAAGAACAAAAGACAGGAGCAGTTTGGCAAAGAATCCTGCCTACTTCAACTGTGAACCAAGCAAGCAGTGACGTCACGGGATAGCCCGATTGCAATCCTATTGCTAGCCTAATAGGACTTTAATCCAACGTCACTGCAACGTTATTTAATGACGTTGCAGGGACCCATATTGCCAATGTTTCTGCAACGTTGCAGAAAAGTCTAATTAGACTTAGGAGGGTAAAGTTATTTTCGACCTTAGATGGACGTTGTCACAACATCGCCTGATGGTAACGTTGCAACTTACCTAAGTACAACTTATGTGCAACGTTGCTGCAACCCACTGTGTTAGTAGGGATAGTAGGCTAATGCTGATGATTTCTGTCACGGGCAGCATACACTGCATACCCTCAATCCCCTAATAGGTCTTATTTCATTTCAACTTGGCTATTAACTTGATGGAGCATGTTACATTTGAGCAATATGATGATAATATGGCTAAAAGGTAGGCTACAATATGTCACAGTGCACTGGCTACTGCTATCATGTACAGTACTCCTACACATAGTAACTTCAGTTTTACAAGATGCCACAGTGCACTGGCTACTGCTATCAATACGATACAGTACAGTGCTCCTAAAATACCTATGTTATATACAGATGCCCTCAGCTGCAGGATCATCTCCTTTGATGATTTTACCTCTTTTGAATACCACGCTATGTTCTTAAAATGCCAGCCCCCAGTTCTGGCAGTAACAGTGTATAGGCCTCCTAAACAATGCCCTGCCTTCTCTACCGAATTTTCAGAACTCCTGTCCATTGTTACGGTTTCACCTCCACACACGCCCCCCTCCTCCGCCTCTCCACAACCCTCCACCTCTGTGCCTACCTCACACGCCCCCTGCAGCTCGGCACGGGCACTGAGGGCGCTCCAACGACAGCTGAAATGAGTTGAGCTGATGGGCGAATGAGCTTATGGCCGGATCACTGCACACCTGCTGCCACCTTCTCATGAACCCCCTCTACCTACAAGAAGCCGGTTTCTCCAGCCATTCATCGCCAGATCTTCCCTAAGAAACGCCTGGCAAGTATCATAGTTGTTAAACAAAGTATTTCTGCTTATATATATGTGTGTTTGTGTGCTCTCTGGACCACCGTACCTCAAGGCTTACTTGTCTCTCCGTGTTCCCTACAGAACGACCAGGTGTGCTGTGATCCGGCTTGCCTGCCCATCACTCTGCCCGCCACGCACTGCAGCTGCTCCAACCGGCCTCAACCTCCAGCCTGCCAGGCTCCCAACCTGAGCCATCCGGGCACTACCTTCCCTCCCAGCTCCAGCAATAAACGCCCTGCTGGGCAAAGAGCTTCCTGCCTCCTGTGTCGTGCACTTGAGCCCCGTAGCTAACTAGCCTTAACAGTCCATCATCCATACAAATTATGACACCCTTGATCTAGTGATTACTAAGGGCCTGACTATCACTGTCTCCTCTATTAGTGACCTCGCTCTCTCTGACAATTTCTGTATCTTCTTCACTGCATTGGTTCCTAAAGTCAAAAGTAGTAGTAGCGCTTTATCAAGAAACATTATCTAACCTCCGCAGTATCCGATAGTTTTAGAGAAATAATGATCACAAACAATTTATCAACTCCAGAAGTGGGGCCGTCAGGCACTATTGAAGACTTAGCATCCGCCTTTAACACCAGAGTAGGGGCAGCCTTGGATTCTGTAGCACCTATTAAACGGAAAAAGATCACAGCCAATCATAAAGCTCCATGGCGAAATGAGGAAACAAATCAACTAAAGAGAACCTGCAGAAAATCTGAGCGTATATGGAGAAAGACCAAGCTACAGGTCCACCATGATATTCTCAAAGAACATCTCGCTGCCTTTGATAAAGCAATAAGAAATGCAAGGAAAGACCACTTCTCAAAATTCATATCTATCAACCGCAATAATTCAAGAGTGCTCTTCTCAACAATTGATAGCCTAATAAACCCTGCCGTAAAAACACCAGATAACCTGCTCTCTACCTCCGAATGTGAGGAATTTGCAGCTTACTTCAGAGATAAAATTATGAATATTAGGAGGAAAGTCACCCAGGAAAGGCCATGCATCCTGTTCACAGATCCTCTTCCTCCATGTAATGGACATATGAGCTTGTTTACACTGGTGGACACAGAAATGTTGAGAAAAGTAGTATCCAAACTCAAATCCTCCACAAGCCTGCTGAAGAAAAACAACTTAGACACTTCAGTTCTTAGCAATTTTAGACCAATCTCCAACCTTCCCTTTTTGAGTAAAATTCTGGAAACTATTGTTTTCAAACAGATTAATGATTTTCAAACAGATTAATGATTTCCTAGCTACAAGTTCTACGCTTGACCTTTTCCAGTCCGGCTTTCACGCCCATCATAGCACAGAGACGGCATTAGTCAAAGTTGTAAATGACCTCAGAATTAATGCTGACTCCAAAGAGCTCTCTGTTCTCATCCTCCTGGACCTTTTGCAGCCTTTGATACTATAGATTATGCAATCCTCATCAAAAGACTGGAGAAGTGGGTTGGCCTCTCCGGTCCAGTCCTTAATTGGCTTAGGACCTATCTAACCGGTCGTGATTTCTTTGTTGCCCTCGGTGACCATAGCTCCGGAAAGATCCGTATGACCTGTGGGGTGCCCCAAGAATCGATCCTAGGACCTCTACTCTTCAGCCTGTACATGGTGCCCCTTGGCAGTGTCATCAGGAGGCACAACATTAGCTACCATAGCTACGCAGATGATACCCAACTCTATATTTCTGTAACACCCAGTAACTACAGCTTGATTGACTGCCTTGTCAAGTGTATTACGGATATAAATGTATGGATGTCACATAATTTCCTCGAACTAAACCAGGACAAAACAGAAGTACTGATCATTGGAGAAAAAGCTGAAAGAGAGAAACTATCTGCACATTTAAAAACTCTGAAAATTTACACCAAATGCCAGGCTAAAAACCCAGGTGTCATACTTGACTCAGATCTTAATTTCGAAAACCAGATCATGAATATTACAAAGACATCTTTTTACCACTTAAGGAACTGTCACGGCACCGCCGCGTCAGCCTCGTCCACCTCCTCAGCCCCCTGACCCCGGCCCGAGCCCCGGTTCTGACGCTGGTCCCCAGCCTGTCCCCCAGCCTGACCCTGTCTCTCCAGTGCCGGACTCCGTTTCCCCCAGCACCTCCCAGAGCCTGCAGCGGGAACTGCGGGCACGTCTGCGGTCACAAGCCAGACACGCCCCCGATCCACACCTGCCGTGCGTCACCTTGATTGCCTCTCCTCCACACCTCAACGCACCTGGTCCTGATCAACCAATCGCCAGCAGGATAAGAAGCCGGTCCACACAGCCCTCTGTGCCAGATCGTTGACCAACCCAGTGGGTAACACGACTCCAGCTAAATCCCTACTCCTTACTCGAGCCTGTCTCACCGTTCTTTGTTTTCATTCATCCTAGTTAACCTGCCTGACCCACGCCTGCCTGAGGACCACAAACCTGCCTGACCCACGCCTGTCTGACTACCACGCTCCTGCCTGACCCACGCCTGCCTGAGTACCACGCTCCTGCCTGACCCACGCCTGCCTGAGTACCACGCTCCTGCCTGACCCACGCCTGTCTGAGTACCACGCTCCTGCCCGACCCACGCCTGTCTGACTACCACGTCCCTGCCTGACCCCCGCTTGCCTCTCCGACCTGATCCTGCCTGGCCATACCAAATAAACACGCCTCCGGGCTTCACCTCCAAGCCATTTTTGAGTCTGCTTTTGGGTCCTCCTCCGCTAGCCCTAACAGAACGATCTGGCCACAAATGGACCCAGCGGACTCCCTTCGCCAAGCCATCACCAGCCAGGGCCTCGTCGTTGGACAACATGCGAATGCTCTCCGTGAGACCCGAGCCGTCGTGGAACGGCTTGGTACGGGGATGCAGACACTCTCTGAGCAGACCGCCCAGACAGAGCGCAACCTGCAGTCCATCGCCCAGACCCTAGCAACCCTCAGTGAGCAGGTGGGCCGGTTAGTCGTTCTCCCGGCCCCGGAAGACAACCCCGTTGCTGGCCTTGCCCCTGCCGCTGAACGTGATGCCCCAGGGGTGTTACACCGGCGGGAGCCAAACCTCTCTAACCCCAAGCCCTATGACGGCGACGTAGTGCAGTGCTCCACATTTCTCATGCAGTGTGATTTTATTTTTACTCACCAGCCCAGCAGGTACTCCCAGGATTCTGAGAAGATCGCGTTTGTGTCCAGCCATCTCACTGGCCAGCCGCTTGGCTGGTTCGAGGCCACATGGAGGGCCAAGGCTTCCTGTCTGAATTCCTACAGCGCGTTCTGCTCCGAGTTCAGAAAGGTGTTTGACCATCCACTCCTGGGCCACGATTCCGCCTCTCGCCTTATGCGCATTCAGCAGGGAAGCCATAGTGTTGCCGAGTACTCTATCGAGTTCAGAATACTAGCAGCGGATAGTGGATGGAATGACGCGGCGCTACAGTCAGCCTTTCAAGCGGGTCTGTCTGAGTCTCTTAAGGACGAGTTGGCACTCAGAGATGAGCCGGCTTCTCTCGATCTCCTGATTTCCCTTGCTGTCAAGATAGACAACCGCCTTCGAGAGCGCAGGAAAGAGAGGAATCTCTGCGCTCCTACTCCCGCAGTTCGGGTCGCTAGTCAGCGCTTTCCCAGTCTACCGCCTCAAACTTCCCCGGGTCCTAACAATGAAACGGTCCCCTTTCAGCCGGCCTCGATATCCCCTGCCTCAGACGAACTCATGCAGCTAGGCGGAGCACGCCTAACCGAGGCGGAACGCGCCCGTAGGGTAAATGAGCGCCTCTGTTTTTACTGCGGCCAGCCCGGACACAGCCGCGTGTCCTGCCCCGTTCGGCCAAAAGCCCACGCTCGCCAGTGAAAGTGGGATCACTGGTGAGCGGTGCTTCGTCTCCCACACCCCCTCCCAGGCAGTCTAGGACCGCCGGAGCCGGTTTGAATGTGATGTCCTCCGCCGATGCCCTGGGGCGCATGCACCTCGAGGCCACTATTATTGTTAATCGGCAGTCCTTCACTGTACCCGCTCTGGTTGATTCCGGGGCCGACGACTGCTTTATCGACTCTCAGTTGGTCCGTCAAGCTGGCATCACCACCATACCCCGTGACACCCCCATTGACGTCCATGACCTGAGTGGCGGGCTCTTAGCCAACGTTTCCCATGTCACCGAGCCTCTTGATGTGGTTCTGTCAGGTAACCACCATGAGTCCATGTCCCTCCTAGTCATCTCCTCGTCTCTAAGCCCCATTGTTCTGGGTCAGCCCTGGTTGAGACGTCACAACCCACACATTGACTGGATCGCCAATAAGGTGAGTGGCTGGAGCCCCTACTGCCATAACACCTGTCTCACGTCGGCCCTGCCGCCTGCTGAGGGCGCCATCGCCCCATTTGGACCCCCAGACCTGTCCATAGTCCCTCCCGAGTACCATGACATTGGGGAGGTGTTCAGTACGCAGCGGGCCCTTACTCTGCCACCCCACCGCCCTTATGATTGCTCCATTGAACTCCTCCCTGGAGCCCCCTTGCCATCTGGGCGTTTGTTCAACCTGTCCAGGCCTGAACGGGAAGCTATGGAGACCTACATCTGTGACTCCCTGGCATCAGGCATCATCAAGCCCTCGTCCTCTCCGGTAGGTGCTGGATTCTTTTTTGTGGCCAAGAAGGACGGCACCTTGTGACCCTGCATCGACTACCGGGCCCTAAATAGCATAACGGTGAGGAACAAGTACTCTCTGCCCCTCCTCGCCTCTGCCTTTGACCCCCTCCAGGGAGCTACCATATTCTCCAAACTCGATCTTAGAAACGCGTATCACCTGGTCCGTATCAGAGAGGGAGATGAATGGAAAACAGCGTTCAACACCCCGCTCGGACACTTCGAGTACCGTGTCATGCCATTTGGACTTACCAACGCCCCTGCAGTATTCCAGGCCCTGATAAATGACAATCCTCCGGGACTTCCTCCACCGCTGTGTTTTTGTCTATCTAGACGACATCCTAATTTTTTCTCGCTCCCATGAGGAACACATCGCACATGTCAGACAGGTTCTCCAGAGGCTTCTGGAGAATAAGCTGTTTGTGAAAGCTGAGAAGTGTGAATTCCACGTCACCTCTGTGCAGTTCCTGGGCTTCCTCATCGGCAGTGGCCAGGTGCAGGCTACCCCCGAGAAGATCAGGGCGGTGGTGAGCAGGCCTGTCCCCAAGAACCGTAAGGACCTCCAGAGGTTCCTAGGATTTGCCAATTTCTACAGGCGCTTCATCCGCAACTACAGCCGGGTGGCCGCTCCCATGACCGCGCTCACCTCCAAGAACGTCCCCTTCTCGTGGACCCCCGAGGCGGGGGCGGCCTTCGATGAGCTGAAGAGGCTCTTCACGTCTGCTCCGGTCCTCACCCAGCCTGATCCCTCTCTCCAGTTTATTGTGGAGGTCGACGCGTCGGACAGTGGAGTGGGGGCAGTGCTGTCCCAGCGATCACCCACTGATGGTAAAGTCCAACCCTGTGCGTTCTTCTCCCGCCGGCTGGAGCCCGCGGAGCGTAACTACGACGTGGGCAATAAGGAACTGCTTGCTGTCCAGCTAGCCCTTGAGGAGTGGAGGCACTGGTTGGAGGGAGCTGAGGTGCCTTTCATTGTGTGGACTGACCACAAGAATCTGACCTACATCGAGAATGCCAAGAGACTGAACCCGCGGCAAGCCAGGTGGGCTCTGTTTTTTGGTCGTTTCAATTTTACCATCACCTATCGTCCAGGATCCCGCAATGTCAAGCCTGACGCCCTGTCTCGCCAGTATGCTCCCCCCAACCAGGACACTGACGAACCAGACACCATCCTTCCTCCCTCATGTGTGGTGGCCGCTGTAACTTGGGAGATCGAAGGATTGGTGAAGGAGGCCCAGAGGACCCAGCCTGACCCAGGTAACGGCCCTGTTAACTGCCTGTTTGTCCCTGACCATGTCTGTCCCCAGGTCCTCCAGTGGGTTCATGCCTCCCAGTTTGCCTGCCATCCGGGGTCCAGCCGCACTCTAGCCCTTCTCAGGAGACGGTTCTGGTGGCCCTCCATGGCCCAGGACACCAGGGAGTACGTCCGGGCCTGCACGGTGTGTGCACGGAGCAAGGCCTCGCACCAACCCGCCTCCGGTCTGCTGCGCCCCCTGCCGGTCCCTGGTCGCCCGTGGAGCCACATAGGTCTGGACTTCGTGACTGGACTGCCCCCTTCCCAGGGTAACACCACCATACTGACTATTGTGGACCGTTTTTCCAAGTCCGTCCATTTTGTGCCTCTGCCCAAGCTCCCCTCTGCGTCTGAGACTGTTGACCTTCTGGTGACCCACGTGGTCCGGCTCCATGGCATCCCTGCGGACATCGTTTCTGACCGAGGTCCACAGTTCACTTCCCAGGTGTGGAGGGAGTTTTGTCGGGCCATTGGGGCTTCGGTTAGTCTGTCCTCGGGTTACCATCCCCAGACCAATGGGCAAGCCGAGCGAGCCAACCAATACCTGGGGAACGCCCTGCGCTGTGTCACTGGTCGTAACCCCGCTACCTGGAGCCGATACCTCCCCTGGGTGGAGTATGCCCATAACTCCCTTCCTAGCTCTTCCACTGGCTTGTCTCCATTTGAATGCTCCCTGGGTTATCTACCACCTCTATTCCCTGAGCAGGAGGAGGAGCTCGCCGTGCCCTCAGTCCAGGTCCATCTCCGCCACTGCCACAAGGTGTGGAGGGATGCCCGAGCTGCGCTTGTTCGTTCCACCCGTCGGAGCCAGCACCAGGCAGACCGCCATCGGACCCCGGCCCCTGTCTACCAGCCCTGCCAGGCGGTCTGGCTCTCCTCCAAGGACATCCCCCTGCGGGCCTCGTCACGTAAGCTCACGCCCCGCGACATTGGTCCTTACAAGATAGACAGTGTGGTTAACCCTTCTGCTGTCAGACTGCAGCTGCCCCCGTCCATGAGGATACATCCCACATTCCATGTCTCCCGTGTTAAGCCTGCTCCTGTCAGCCCTCTGTGCCCGCCAGGCGACACCCCGCCACCTGTCCGGATCATCGACGACCAGCCGGCCTGGACTGTCCGACAGCTCCTGGGGGCCCGTCGGCGGGGTCGGGGGTTGCACTACCTTGTGGACTGGGAGGGCTATGGGCCCGAGGAGCGGTGCTGGGTGCCCCGTAGGTTCATCCTGGACCCCTCTCTTATCCGGGATTTCCACCGTGACCATCCTGGCCAGCCCGGTCGGTCGCCAGGTGGCGCCCGTAGAGGGGGGGGTCCTGTCACGGCACCGCCGCGTCAGCCTCGTCCACCTCCTCAGCCCCCTGACCCCGGCCCGAGCCCCGGTTCTGACGCTGGTCCCCAGCCTGTCCCCCAGCCTGACCCTGTCTCTCCAGTGCCGGACTCCGTTTCCCCCAGCACCTCCCAGAGCCTGCAGCGGGAACTGCGGGCACGTCTGCGGTCACAAGCCAGACACGCCCCCGATCCACACCTGCCGTGCGTCACCTTGATTGCCTCTCCTCCACACCTCAACGCACCTGGTCCTGATCAACCAATCGCCAGCAGGATAAGAAGCCGGTCCACACAGCCCTCTGTGCCAGATCGTTGACCAACCCAGTGGGTAACACGACTCCAGCTAAATCCCTACTCCTTACTCGAGCCTGTCTCACCGTTCTTTGTTTTCATTCATCCTAGTTAACCTGCCTGACCCACGCCTGCCTGAGGACCACGAACCTGCCTGACCCACGCCTGTCTGACTACCACGCTCCTGCCTGACCCACGCCTGCCTGAGTACCACGCTCCTGCCTGACCCACGCCTGCCTGAGTACCACGCTCCTGCCTGACCCACGCCTGTCTGAGTACCACGCTCCTGCCCGACCCACGCCTGTCTGACTACCACGTCCCTGCCTGACCCCCGCTTGCCTCTCCGACCTGATCCTGCCTGGCCATACCAAATAAACACGCCTCCGGGCTTCACCTCCAAGCCATTTTTGAGTCTGCTTTTGGGTCCTCCTCCGCTAGCCCTAACAGAACGATCTGGCCACAAATGGACCCAGCGGACTCCCTTCGCCAAGCCATCACCAGCCAGGGCCTTGTTATGGAAATTACTGTTCTAGTAAAAATGATTTACCAAGATTCGCTCAAAAGGTTAAGTCTGGTTTATTGTGAAAAACATACGAGCGCAAGGACTTCCTGAACAACGAGTGGTTAGTCAGCGAAGTGAATTCAAAGCTTGTCATGCCCAGTCTTATATTCAAGCAAAACACAGGTACGGCGCTTTGAGGATGTGATTGGCTACTGCATTGTACATATGAATGGCAGGCGTGGCAAAGAGTAAAGACATGTGACATGAGAAAATGAATGGCAGGCGTGGCCAAGAATAAAGACATGTGACATGAGAAAAAGGCGGTAGTTTCTAAGAGGGACAAAGGAACAATGGATGGTTATTCTGGAGCAGACAGATGGCCTTCTGGAAGCCATTTTGTATGTTAGCACAGCCATGTGAATACTTGGGGGGAGGTGATGAATTACAAGAGAAGGAGAGTTGAGGTGTTTATAATTACAAAGGGGGAGGGTTGAGGTGTTTTACATTTACAAAGGGGAGACTGAAACTAGGGTTTGCAGGGGACTTGGGGGGAGGTTTAAGGTGTTTGGATGTAAATTCCTGGACAGCCTCGTCGTTGGACAACATGCGAATGCTCTCCGTGAGACCCGAGCCGTCGTGGAACGGCTTGGTACGGGGATGCAGACACTCTCTGAGCAGACCGCCCAGACAGAGCGCAACCTGCAGTCCATCGCCCAGACCCTAGCAACCCTCAGTGAGCAGGTGGGCCGGTTAGTCGTTCTCCCGGCCCCGGAAGACAACCCCGTTGCTGGCCTTGCCCCTGCCGCTGAACGTGATGCCCCAGGGGTGTTACACCGGCGGGAGCCAAACCTCTCTAACCCCAAGCCCTATGACGGCGACGTAGTGCAGTGCTCCACATTTCTCATGCAGTGTGATTTTATTTTTACTCACCAGCCCAGCAGGTACTCCCAGGATTCTGAGAAGATCGCGTTTGTGTCCAGCCATCTCACTGGCCAGCCGCTTGGCTGGTTCGAGGCCACATGGAGGGCCAAGGCTTCCTGTCTGAATTCCTACAGCGCGTTCTGCTCCAAGTTCAGAAATGTGTTTGACCATCCACTCCTGGGCCACGATTCCGCCTCTCGCCTTATGCGCATTCAGCAGGGAAGCCATAGTGTTGCCGAGTACTCTATCGAGTTCAGAATACTAGCAGCGGATAGTGGATGGAATGACGCGGCGCTACAGTCAGCCTTTCAAGCGGGTCTGTCTGAGTCTCTTAAGGACGAGTTGGCACTCAGAGATGAGCCGGCTTCTCTCGATCTCCTGATTTCCCTTGCTGTCAAGATAGACAACCGCCTTCGAGAGCGCAGGAAAGAGAGGAATCTCCGCGCTCCTACTCCCGCAGTTCGGGTCGCTAGTCAGCGCTTTCCCAGTCTACCGCCTCAAACTTCCCCGGGTCCTAACAATGAAACGGTCCCCTTTCAGCCGGCCTCGATATCCCCTGCCTCAGACGAACTCATGCAGCTAGGCGGAGCACGCCTAACCGAGGCGGAACGCACCCGTAGGGTAAATGAGCGCCTCTGTTTTTACTGCGGCCAGCCCGGACACAGCCGCGTGTCCTGCCCCGTTCGGCCAAAAGCCCACGCTCGCCAGTGAAAGTGGGATCACTGGTGAGCGGTGCTTCGTCTCCCACACCCCCTCCCAGGCAGTCTAGGACCGCCGGAGCCGGTTTGAATGTGATGTCCTCCGCCGATGCCCTGGGGCGCATGCACCTCGAGGCCACTATTATTGTTAATCGGCAGTCCTTCACTGTACCCGCTCTGGTTGATTCCGGGGCCGACGACTGCTTTATCGACTCTCAGTTGGTCCGTCAAGCTGGCATCACCACCATACCCCGTGACACCCCCATTGACGTCCATGACCTGAGTGGCGGGCTCTTAGCCAACGTTTCCCATGTCACCGAGCCTCTTGATGTGGTTCTGTCAGGTAACCACCATGAGTCCATGTCCCTCCTAGTCATCTCCTTGTCTCTAAGCCCCATTGTTCTGGGTCAGCCCTGGTTGAGACGTCACAACCCACACATTGACTGGATCGCCAATAAGGTGAGTGGCTGGAGCCCCTACTGCCATAACACCTGTCTCACGTCGGCCCTGCCGCCTGCTGAGGGCGCCATCGCCCCATTTGGACCCCCAGACCTGTCCATAGTCCCTCCCGAGTACCATGACATTGGGGAGGTGTTCAGTACGCAGCGGGCCCTTACTCTGCCACCCCACCGCCCTTATGATTGCTCCATTGAACTCCTCCCTGGAGCCCCCTTGCCATCTGGGCGTTTGTTCAACCTGTCCAGGCCTGAACGGGAAGCTATGGAGACCTACATCTGTGACTCCCTGGCATCAGGCATCATCAAGCCCTCGTCCTCTCCGGTAGGTGCTGGATTCTTTTTTGTGGCCAAGAAGGACGGCACCTTGTGACCCTGCATCGACTACCGGGCCCTAAATAGCATAACGGTGAGGAACAAGTACTCTCTGCCCCTCCTCGCCTCTGCCTTTGACCCCCTCCAGGGAGCTACCATATTCTCCAAACTCGATCTTAGAAACGCGTATCACCTGGTCCGTATCAGAGAGGGAGATGAATGGAAAACAGCGTTCAACACCCCGCTCGGACACTTCGAGTACCGTGTCATGCCATTTGGACTTACCAACGCCCCTGCAGTATTCCAGGCCCTGATAAATGACAATCCTCCGGGACTTCCTCCACCGGACAGGCAGGTTCTCCAGAGGCTTCTGGAGAATAAGCTGTTTGTGAAAGCTGAGAAGTGTGAATTCCACGTCACCTCTGTGCAGTTCCTGGGCTTCCTCATCGGCAGTGGCCAGGTGCAGGCTACCCCCGAGAAGATCAGGGCGGTGGTGAGCAGGCCTGTCCCCAAGAACCGTAAGGACCTCCAGAGGTTCCTAGGATTTGCCAATTTCTACAGGCGCTTCATCCGCAACTACAGCCGGGTGGCCGCTCCCATGACCGCGCTCACCTCCAAGAACGTCCCCTTCTCGTGGACCCCCGAGGCGGGGGCGGCCTTCGATGAGCTGAAGAGGCTCTTCACGTCTGCTCCGGTCCTCACCCAGCCTGATCCCTCTCTCCAGTTTATTGTGGAGGTCGACGCGTCGGACAGTGGAGTGGGGGCAGTGCTGTCCCAGCGATCACCCACTGATGGTAAAGTCCACCCCTGTGCGTTCTTCTCCCGCCGGCTGGAGCCCGCGGAGCGTAACTACGACGTGGGCAATAAGGAGGCTTGGTACGGGGATGCAGACACTCTCTGAGCAGACCGCCCAGACAGAGCGCAACCTGCAGTCCATCGCCCAGACCCTAGCAACCCTCAGTGAGCAGGTGGGCCGGTTAGTCGTTCTCCCGGCCCCGGAAGACAACCCCGTTGCTGGCCTTGCCCCTGCCGCTGAACGTGATGCCCCAGGGGTGTTACACCGGCGGGAGCCAAACCTCTCTAACCCCAAGCCCTATGACGGCGACGTAGTGCAGTGCTCCACATTTCTCATGCAGTGTGATTTTATTTTTACTCACCAGCCCAGCAGGTACTCCCAGGATTCTGAGAAGATCGCGTTTGTGTCCAGCCATCTCACTGGCCAGCCGCTTGGCTGGTTCGAGGCCACATGGAGGGCCAAGGCTTCCTGTCTGAATTCCTACAGCGCGTTCTGCTCCGAGTTCAGAAAGGTGTTTGACCATCCACTCCTGGGCCACGATTCCGCCTCTCGCCTTATGCGCATTCAGCAGGGAAGCCATAGTGTTGCCGAGTACTCTATCGAGTTCAGAATACTAGCAGCGGATAGTGGATGGAATGACGCGGCGCTACAGTCAGCCTTTCAAGCGGGTCTGTCTGAGTCTCTTAAGGACGAGTTGGCACTCAGAGATGAGCCGGCTTCTCTCGATCTCCTGATTTCCCTTGCTGTCAAGATAGACAACCGCCTTCGAGAGCGCAGGAAAGAGAGGAATCTCTGCGCTCCTACTCCCGCAGTTCGGGTCGCTAGTCAGCGCTTTCCCAGTCTACCGCCTCAAACTTCCCCGGGTCCTAACAATGAAACGGTCCCCTTTCAGCCGGCCTCGATATCCCCTGCCTCAGACGAACTCATGCAGCTAGGCGGAGCACGCCTAACCGAGGCGGAACGCGCCCGTAGGGTAAATGAGCGCCTCTGTTTTTACTGCGGCCAGCCCGGACACAGCCGCGTGTCCTGCCCCGTTCGGCCAAAAGCCCACGCTCGCCAGTGAAAGTGGGATCACTGGTGAGCGGTGCTTCGTCTCCCACACCCCCTCCCAGGCAGTCTAGGACCGCCGGAGCCGGTTTGAATGTGATGTCCTCCGCCGATGCCCTGGGGCGCATGCACCTCGAGGCCACTATTATTGTTAATCGGCAGTCCTTCACTGTACCCGCTCTGGTTGATTCCGGGGCCGACGACTGCTTTATCGACTCTCAGTTGGTCCGTCAAGCTGGCATCACCACCATACCCCGTGACACCCCCATTGACGTCCATGACCTGAGTGGCGGGCTCTTAGCCAACGTTTCCCATGTCACCGAGCCTCTTGATGTGGTTCTGTCAGGTAACCACCATGAGTCCATGTCCCTCCTAGTCATCTCCTCGTCTCTAAGCCCCATTGTTCTGGGTCAGCCCTGGTTGAGACGTCACAACCCACACATTGACTGGATCGCCAATAAGGTGAGTGGCTGGAGCCCCTACTGCCATAACACCTGTCTCACGTCGGCCCTGCCGCCTGCTGAGGGCGCCATCGCCCCATTTGGACCCCCAGACCTGTCCATAGTCCCTCCCGAGTACCATGACATTGGGGAGGTGTTCAGTACGCAGCGGGCCCTTACTCTGCCACCCCACCGCCCTTATGATTGCTCCATTGAACTCCTCCCTGGAGCCCCCTTGCCATCTGGGCGTTTGTTCAACCTGTCCAGGCCTGAACGGGAAGCTATGGAGACCTACATCTGTGACTCCCTGGCATCAGGCATCATCAAGCCCTCGTCCTCTCCGGTAGGTGCTGGATTCTTTTTTGTGGCCAAGAAGGACGGCACCTTGTGACCCTGCATCGACTACCGGGCCCTAAATAGCATAACGGTGAGGAACAAGTACTCTCTGCCCCTCCTCGCCTCTGCCTTTGACCCCCTCCAGGGAGCTACCATATTCTCCAAACTCGATCTTAGAAACGCGTATCACCTGGTCCGTATCAGAGAGGGAGATGAATGGAAAACAGCGTTCAACACCCCGCTCGGACACTTCGAGTACCGTGTCATGCCATTTGGACTTACCAACGCCCCTGCAGTATTCCAGGCCCTGATAAATGACAATCCTCCGGGACTTCCTCCACCGCTGTGTTTTTGTCTATCTAGACGACATCCTAATTTTTTCTCGCTCCCATGAGGAACACATCGCACATGTCAGACAGGTTCTCCAGAGGCTTCTGGAGAATAAGCTGTTTGTGAAAGCTGAGAAGTGGTCTTGATAGGGCTGTGGAAGTGTTGGAGTCGGACTGATGAGTGCATTTATGAAATAGGATATCTACATTAGGTAAACACGGGTGTAATTAATAAAAAGGCGAGGTTGCTGCGAGTGGTTGCTAAGCAAAGCGTTCACTAAGTGTAGTCACAAGCACCAACCCCCCTCTCCCCCCACCGGGACGGCTCCCTCTCTCCTCCCCGATAGGTAGATTTGGGTAGCGTTCTTTGAGCGCGAAGGACGACCGAGAGGCGAGATTAGCGTTCGTTCAAGTAATAATTAAAAAAAGAGTCCCATAGCCATTGAATTGGTAGTAGGCTATTTTGAGGTTGGTCATTTCTCCGAGTGAGAATTGTGAAGCGTGGCGAGTGAGCGTGAGAATAGGCTGCAATGCGTGTCTGAGACTTGGCAGCCCCGGGTTTCACTGATCTAGCGGTCAGTAAATTCGACCAAATTTCAAGAGGTGGACAAACCTGGATTCATCTCGGCATACAGATAATTCAAGAGCAATTGAATCATGTTTACGAAGCACACCAACATAGTGCTCTGATCAGCTGCACTCTCCAGTGAAGTTCTCAAAACGCGACAGATGCCCGGATCCGTAGCCTAGATCTCATTGTATTACAGTAATTTAGCAGACGCGTTTATCCAAAGCAACTAACAATAATTGCATTTAACGTAGGAAAAGCCAATGTAGGCTACTAGCCTACTAGGCTACTTGCCAGAACTCACAAGTGCATCTCCTTTCTGAAACAAGTGACTAAGAGCATAATCTAGTGCTGAAGGCAAAGTGCAAGAATAGCAATCTAAAATACAATAGAGGGATCGTTGTAGTTCTCTCTGTAAAATAACTACAACGTAGACCTAAATTAAAGAAATAAAAAGTACCTTTGAGAAACCGCACATTATTGCGGCGGAATTTGATATTGTTAGTAGCCTAGTTTATGGCTTTGTCAATCCATTGATATCGATTTATAATTATTTCAAGTTTTTCTCCCAATGCAAAAGATGGGGCGGTTGTGTGAACCCAACCAGTAGAGAGCGTAGTTTTACGCTTTGGCTCCCTTGAACATAGATGGTGAAGTGGGCTTTCTGGAGCGTACAGGGAACATAGTAGGCTAATGCTGATGATTTCTGTCACGGGCAGCATACACTGCATACCCTCAGTCCCCTAATAGGTCTTATTTCATTTCAACTTGGCTATTAACTTGATAGAGCATGTTACATTTGAGCAATATGATGATAATATGGCTAAAAGGTAGGCTACAATATGTCACAGTGCACTGGCTACTGCTATCATGTACAGTACTCCTACACATAGTAACTTCAGTTTTACAAGATGCCACAGTGCACTGGCTACTGCTATCAATACGATACAGTACAGTGCTCCTTAAATACCTATGTTATATACAGATGCCCTCAGCTGCAGGTGTTAAGGGGTCAGGAGGTGAACCCAAGAGCAGACACGACGGCAGGATAAGGGGGAGAAGCCAAGATGGCACGTTTAATTGGTTCAAGGTACAGTCCAGGGTTGGGCAGAGAATAGTCAATAATCCAGGCAGGGTACGGTACACGGGCAGGGTAGTCAGGCAGGCTGGGTTTGTTACACAGGCAGGGTAGTCGGACAGGCTGGGTTTGGTAGACGGGCAGGGTAGTCAGGCAGGCTGGGTTCAGGCAATGGCGGGAGTCCTGGAAGGGTAAACCAAAAACAAGACAGGTAAATAAAAAGCTCAGGGGACAAAAACGGTGGTTACAGTAGCAAGGTCAAAAACAGGCAAGGTAAAGGGAGCTAGAGCCGTGAGGTTACCACATGGGAATTCAACGATCTGGCGCCGCATGCTGTGTGGAGTGGCTTCTTAACCTCCTGGGCTGATGGGCTGCAGGTGGTGGCTGGCCAGGATGGGGTGCAATCACCGGAATGACCGGCAGCTGCTCACGCCGACGAGCCCGCAGTTCCCTCTGCGCCCTCTGGGAGGTGCCAGGGGACTCGTTCTCGGAGATAGGGTTAGGGGCAGGCAGAGAGGCAGGGTTAGAGGCATGGGTTGTGACAGGAGGATCATCTCCTTTGATGATTTTACCTCTTTTGAATACCACGCTATGTTCTTAAAATGCTAGCCCCCAGTTCTGGCAGTAACCGTGTATAGGCCTCCTAAACAATGCCCTGCCTTCTCTACCGAATATTCAGAACTCCTGTCCATTGTTACGGTTTCAACTCCACACACGCCCCCCTCCTCCGCCTCTCCACAACCCTCCACCTCTGTGCCTACCTCACACGCCCCCTGCAGCTCGGCACGGGCACTGAGGGCGCTCCAACGACAGCTGAAATGAGTTGAGCTGATGGGCGAATGAGCTTATGGCCTGATCACTGCACACCTGCTGCCACCTTCTCATGAACCCCCTCTACCTACAAGATGCCGGTTTCTCCAGCCATTCATCGCCAGATCTTCCCTAAGAAACGCCTGGCAAGTATCGTAGTTGTTAAACAAAGTATTTCTGCTTATATATGTGTTTGTGTGCTCTCTGGACCACCGCACCTCAAGGCTTACTTGTCTCTCCGTGTTCCCTACAGAACGACCAGGTATGCTGTGATCCGGCTTGCCTGCCCATCACTCTGCCCGCCACCCACTGCAGCTGCTCCAACCGGCCTCAACCTCCAGCCTGCCAGGCTCCCAACCTGAGCCATCCGGGCACTACCTTCCCTCCCAGCTCCAGCAATTAACGCACTGCTGGGCAAAGAGCTTCCTGCCTCCTGTGTCGTGCATTTGAGCCCCGTAGCTAACTAGCCTTAACAGTCCATCATCCATACAAATTATGACACCCTTGATCTAGTGATTACTAAGGGCCTGACTATCACTGTCGTCTCTATTAGTGACCTCGCTCTCTCTGACCATTTCTGTATCTTCTTCACTGCATTGGTTCCTAAAGTCAAAAGTAGTACTAGCGCTTTATCAAGAAACATTATCTTACCTCCGCAGTATCCGATAGTTTTAGAGAAATAATGATCACAAACAATTTATCAACTCCAGAAGTGGGGCCGTCAGGCACTATTGAAGACTTAGCATCCGCCTTTAACACCAGAGTAGGGGCAGCCTTGGATTCTGTAGCACCTATTAAACTGAAAAAGATCACAGCCAATCATAAAGCTCCATGGCGAAATGAGGAAACAATTCAACTAAAGAGAACCTGCAGAAGATCTGAGCGTATATGGAGAAAGACCAAGCTACAGGTCCACCATGATATTCTCAAAGAACATCTCGCTGCCTTTGATAAAGCAATAAGAAATGCAAGGAAAGACCACTTCTCAAAATTCATATCTATCAACCGCAATAATTCAAGAGTGCTCTTCTCAACAATTGATAGCCTAATAAACCCTGCCGTAAAAACACCAGATAACCTGCTCTCTACCTCCAAATGTGAGGAATTTGCAGCTTACTTCAGAGATAAGATTATGAATATTAGGAGGAAAGTCACCCAGGAAAGGCCATGCATCCTGTTCACAGATCCTCTTCCTCCATGTAATGGACATATGAGCTTGTTTACACTGGTGGACACAGAAATGTTGAGAAAAGTAGTATCCAAACTCAAATCCTCCACAAGCCTGCTGAAGAAAAACAACTTAGACACTTCAGTTCTTAGCAATTTTAGACCAATCTCCAACCTTCCCTTTTTGAGTAAAATTCTGGAAACTATTGTTTTCAAACAGATTAATGATTTTCAAACAGATTAATGATTTCCTAGCTACAAGTTCTACGCTTGACCTTTTCCAGTCCGGCTTTCGCGCCCATCATAGCACAGAGACGGCATTAGTCAAAGTTGTAAATGACCTCAGAATTAATGCTGACTCCAAAGAGCTCTCTGTTCTCATCCTCCTGGACCTGAGTGCAGCCTTTGATACTATAGATTATGCAATCCTCATCAAAAGACTGGAGAAGTGGATTGGCCTCTCCGGTCCAGTCCTTAATTGGCTTAGGACCTATCTAACCGGTCGTGATTTCTTCGTTGCCCTCGGTGACCATAGCTCAGGAAAGATCCCTATGACCTGTGGGGTGCCCCAAGGATTGATCCTAGGACCTCTACTCTTCAGCCTGTACATGGTGCCCCTTGGCAGTGTCATCCGGAGGCACAACATTAGCTACCATAGCTACGCAGATGATACCCAACTCTATATTTCTGTAACACCCAGTAACTACAGCTTGATTGACTGCCTTGTCATGTGTATTACGGATATAAATGTATGGATGTCACATCATTTCCTCCAACTAAACCAGGACAAAACAGAAGTACCGATCATTGGAGAAAAAGCTGAAAGAGAGAAACTATCTGCACATTTAAAAACTCTGGAAATTGACACCAAATGCCAGGCTAAAAACCCAGGTGTCATACTTGACTCAGATCTTAATTTCGAAAACCACATCATGAATATTACAAAGACATCTTTTTACCACTTAAGGAACATTGCCATGGTGCAACCCTTTCTCTCTCAGGCTGACACCGAAAGACTAATGCATACTTTCATCACAAGCAGGCTGGACTACTGCAATGCTCTACTATCAGGCCTACCAAAGAAAGCAATCTCTAAGCTACAAATGATACAGAATGCTGCAGCACGAGTCCTCACTAAGACTAGACGCAGGGCACACATCACACCAGCCTTTAAATCACTACACTGGTTACCTGTCAACTCTAGAATAGACTTTAAAATACTATTACTAGTCTATAAATCTCTCCACAGTCACGCACCAGAAAACATTTCAGAAATGCTTGTCAGGTACATGCCCAACAGACCACTCAGATCCTCAGGTACTGAACTCGTAACAGTCCCAAAAGCCAGGACCAAGAAAGACGGAGAGGCAGCTTTTAGTTTCTATGCCCCCAACCTCTGGAACACCCTGCCGGAGTGCCTAAGAAGGGTCGAAACAACAGAGGTCTTCAAGCAAGATCTCAAGACGTACCTTTTTGGCCTAGCCTACAATCACTAGCCAGGACCTTGAGACACAGAAAGGCAGCCTCAAACCTACCTGTGAATCCTCTGTATACATTGGTGTATATCCTGCTATGCACTCTATGTATATCAAGTTGTGTACAGAAGCTGGTTGCCCTGAAACAGGCTTGTTCTGTTCTGATATCTGTGTTGCTTCAAAGGCTCAGCATGCTACTAACCGTTTTCTGTCTCCCCTAGTGCCTCTCTCTCTCCGTCCTACCTTCTAACCAGGTCCAGTGGATGCCCCACTGTCACCCGCACACCACCCTGAGTCCGATAGATACCCCCGTGTCAGCTGTGGATGTCGTAGTATTTAGTTAACACACACACACACGTACACACATCAGTCCACATCCGGCTTAGGCCTGGACCTGGGCCCAGTCCCCCTTCCCCTCACCCTAACCCGGGTCCGTATCCTTTTCCTACCCCCTCTCTACCCCAACCCCTGCCTCTATCTGGGCCCAGGCACATTCACGCACACACAGACATACACCAGTGTTTGCCATGTCTCTCCTATTATGTTTTTAGCCTCTCTTACTCTGAAAATGTAATTTAATGTAATTTATTGCTTTATAAATGTTCTTAGCCGGTAGACAAACATACTCCAGGAGCTTGCTCGATTTCCTTGTTGAGAGGGGTCAGGGAAGAATTTGTACAGCTCACTTTTTGCTTCCCTCTGGAATATGTAGGGATGGGATGTATCCCCACCTCCCTTGTTCTCTGTAAAGCGCATTGTGTTGCCTCTGTGTCACGGCACCGCCGCGTCAGCCTCGTCCACCTCGTCCACCTCCTCAGCCCCCTGACCCCGGCCCGAGCCCCGGTTCTGACGCTGGTCCCCAGCCTGTCCCTGTCTCTCCAGTGCCGGACTCCGTTTCCCCCAGCACCTCCCAGAGCCTGCAGCGGGAACTGCGGCCACGTCTGCGGTCACAAGCCAGACACGCCCCCGATCCACACCTGCCGTGCGTCACCTTGATTGCCTCTCCTCCACACCTCAACGCACCTGGTCCTGATCAGCCAATCAACGCACCTGGTCCTGATCAGCCAATCGCCAGCAGGATAAGAAGCCGGTCCACACAGCCCTCTGTGCCAGATCGTTGACCAACCAACCTAGTGGGTACACGTCTCTAGCTCCCTGCCTCGTCTGTTTTTGAACCTTGCCTTACCCTGTTCTCCCTGTCTTCCCAGTATCCAGTTCCTGCCTGACCCACGCCTGTACGATTACCCTGCTCCTGCCTGACCCACACCTGTACGATTACCCCGCTCCTGCCTGACCCACGCCTGTACGACAACCCTGCTCCTGCCTGACCATCGCCTGTACGACTACCACGCTCCTGCCTGACCCACGCCTGTACGACAACCCTGCTCCTGCCTGACCCACGCCTGTACGACAACCCCGCTCCTGCCTGACCATCGCCTGTACGACTACCACGCTCCTGCCTGACCATCGCCTGTACGACTACCACGTCCCCGCCTGACCCACGCCTGTCTACGGACCACGTTACTGCCTGCCTCTCCCCGGATCTCAATAAACGTGCCTACGGGCTTTCACCCCAATCGTGTCTGCTCTTGGGTCCTCCATCGAAACCCTAACACTGGGTATGAAATGCGCTATACAAATACAGCTTTGATTGATTGATACCACTTCATATCACAGCGAGCATACTGTAGCTATACAGCTCTTTACAACACAGGACAGTAGGTCTATACCTAGCTGTACAGCACTTTACAACATACAACAGTAGTCATATACCTACTGTAGCTACTGTATACAAGTACTTTACAATACAGCACAATAGACCTATACCTAGCAGCACATTAGGCCTATATTTAGATATACAGGACTTTCCAACACAGCACGGTAGGCCTAGCTGGATAACACTTTACCAAACAGAAACCAAAAGAATCAAGTATTATTATTATTATTATTATTATTATTATATTTATCTGCCCCAGTCTGACTAAAGTCCTATAAAGCAACTGGTTATTCACCAGATCACTGATGAAGAGGAGGTTCACCCAGGATCTCATATTACCCAGAGCCATCACTGCTAGTCCTCTAATCAACAAGTATCAACACATAATTTATATGACAACTTGGTTAAACAAAGCTCAGAGAGCAATATGTACTCTATTCTGTCTTCAATTGGGGGTGTTTTTGTCAAAGAATGAATACAGAATAATTGTAGAAAATTCTTACTCTAAAGTTTATCCCCATTATGGACTTACTTGTTTTCTCTAAGTCAGTGTGTCAAATCCAGAAGTCACTAGCTACTCTGATGAGGTGGAATGGATCACTGACTGTTTAAGTGTCTGCGTCAGCAACGTCTACTATGACATCATAAAAGCAATGGGAGATGTAACGTGGCGAGGCGCCCTCTAGTGGTTTTGATAGGGGTGTGGAAGTGTTGGAGTCGTACTGATGAGTGCATTTTTGAAATAGGATATCTACATTAGGTAAACACGGGTGTAATTAATAAAAAGGCGAGGTTGCTGCGAGTGGTTGCTAAGCAAAGCGTTCACTAAGTGTAGTCACAAGCACCAACCCCCTCTCCCCCCACCGGGACGGCTCCCTCTCTCCTCCCCGATAGGTAGATTTGGGTAGCGTTCTTTGAGCGCGAAGGACGACCGAGAGGCGAGATTAGCGTTCGTTCAAGTAATAATAAAAAAAAGAGTCCCATGGCCATTGAATTGGTAGTAGCCTAGGCTATTTTGAGGTTGGTCATTTCTCCGAGTGAGAATTGTGAAGCGTGGCGAGTGACTGTGAGAATAGGCTGTGTAGAGATGTGGTTTATATGAATATACTTAGTGTTATGTGTTTTTCCTGTTGTTGATTGGACATGTGTTTTTATGTGCTCCGCCCACGTTAACATGAGTGACAGTCAGCCAACCAGTGAAGTGACTGCCAGAGAAACGCCTGTGTACGTGCAGGAGAGAGAAAAGATATAAGAAAGCGAGAGGACAACGGTGGTGTGGCGGGAAGAGAAAATGATGCTGGTCGTTCAGGACGGACTGCGACTGACGACGTTTCTGTGGATCTTGACAAAAAGATCTGCGAGTAGTGGACAGTGAATGAATAAAAGTGCTAAGTTAGGCTCCAGTGGCCTTCGAGAAGAAGACGTTTAAAACCGAGACCATCGATGTGTAAAGTGAATTAGCTAGCGTGCGCACAGCACTAGGTTAGCCAGTTGCAGTGTTGTGAGCTAGCTTTTTGTGTTGTGACTAGTTTGCGTCGTGTCGGCACACTTTCTGGAGAGGGACGTCCTCAAGGATCCCTGCTACAGCTCTGCATCCCCTCACTACGGCTTGGCTCCGGCTGGGCAACCCCCGGATCAACATCGCAACCTGTCTTCTGGGACGCAGGTGAATTCTGTCCGTTAGCCCACTAGTGGGCACTTCTCCTCTGACTAGCCAGGCAGTGCACATTCTAGACGGAGACCGTTCTTGTGAACGCGGGACCATTCAGCAACGTTCGCATTGGAACTCAACTGTTCGGATCGTTTAGAATTCCAGTGACTTTTTCTGTATGCGTTTGTGTGCATCGCGGGACCATTCAGCAACGTTCGCATTGGAACTGAACTGTTCGGATTGTTTAGAGTTCCAGTGACTTTTTCTGTATGCGTGTGTGTGCATCGCGGGACTATTCAGCCGTGTTCGTACGGAAAGTGTGGGTTATTACTGAATTTCATTGAAGTGCTGTGTGTATGGGTATCTCTCTCATTGACTGTTGATGTCATTTTGAGTTCATGTCAGTGTTCTTTTGTATGGACCGGTCCTGATAGGGTTAAGAGGGTCATTTTCATAAACTTTAACATTAGTATTTTTTTGGTATTCTTGGTATTCTAATAAATAGTATTAATTTTATTACAAGCCAGTAGCGGGGGAATTCTTTCTTTCTTTTTTATATGAGAGTGGGCATTAGAGGCCCGGGTCACTAAGTAATTGGTCTATAAGGCTCACTGGGTGTGGGGGTGTACTCTTATTATAGCCTGGTGGTTCAGTGTGGAAAGGAACAGTTGGGTCAGACTTAGGGTCAGCTTATGCTGCTCACACACCTCAGGTTAGACTGAGTTTAGCAGAAATTGTAGGGCTCAGCACAAATCATCCACACCCGAAGCGCAGTAGTGAAGAGACATTAAAGGCTGGGGATACAGAGACCTGGATCCTGCGCTCTCCAGTCACCCGGTGAGTCCTGCAGTCACACCCCACTACGCGGGCAAGGCCTGTCCGCTACATTTGGCGTCACGAACAGGATCAATTCCTGCACAGAAACCCTGTGAGTGTATTGCGCACAGAGAAAGTATTCAACATGGAGCAGCTACAAGCGCAGTTCGACGCCCTAAAAAGTAAGCTCACGGAACAGGAGGCTCGTATGGAAGAGCAGTCTGCATTCTTTGAGCAGGCACGGAGTGATCAGAGAGACACTCTTGCTCTGGCAAGGGGGGTCCTGGAGCAAGCCGCTGGTGCAAGGAGTGCACCCACGCTGTATGTACAGCGAGACCGGAAATACCCTGATTTTAGTGGGGGTCAAGAAAGAGGGGAACTGTGTGTCGAAGACTGGGTTGCCTCCATGAAGTCAGGTTTCAGAGTAGGCCGCGTGCCGGAGGAAGACCAGGTTGAACTTCTGAAGGAGCATCTAAAGGGAGAAGCGAGACTGACAGTGAGATTTGTCCTGGAGGGACATGCTGCAGATACACAGGCGGTCTTTAAGGTCCTGGAGGAGACTTATGGAGACAAGGCTCCGATCGGCACACGTCTCAAGGAATTCTACGAGCGTCATCAAGCCTCCGGGGAGAAAACCAGAGTGTTCGCCTATGATCTACAGGAGAAGCTCCGCCGCCTAAAGCAACGTGATCCTGACCGCGTCCCCAATGCAGATTCTTTACTGAAAGAGCAGTTTGTACTGGGATTGAGGGATGACTCTCTGCGCCGCGAGATGAAGCGGCGGGCGAAGGCTGAGCCAGGGCTGATGTTCATCCAGCTAATGCAGGCAGCGATCGACTGGTCGGAGGAGGAGGAATCCTCTCCCACCGCTGCTTCCGAGGGGCCCTGGCCGTGGGGCTGTTCATGCTGCGGCTGCAGAAGACATGACCCCCGCGTCGGCCATACAAGCACTTCAAGAATCAGTGAGGCAGTTAGCAGCTCGACAAGAGGAGCTGTTCCAGGCATTACAGAGGACTGAACGTCGCGACAGCCCCAGCAGTGGTCAGCGCAGGCCGCCGCGACGAGACGACAGAGGGCAATTGATCTGCTACTCCTGCCAACAGCCCGGTCACATCAGCCGTAACTGTCCCAGTGTGAAGGACAAGCCACGTCAAACCAATACGATCAGGTCTGATGCTCAGGAACTGGAGCTGCTTGAGACAGATGTGCAGGCCAGCGTTAGGACCGCTGCTGTAGAGCGGGCCACGTCTACATTGTCCGTGTTGGATGAGTTTGGTCGGGAGTCAGGTGGCACCTTTGGCAGCTGTTTCACACTGGATGTTTTAATCGATGGGGTGAGCACATGTTGTTTGGTGGATACCGGTTCTGAGGTGACAACCATGTCTGAAGCCCACTTCCGGAAACAATATGAGGGAACGGAGCTATCCTCAGCGAGATGGGTTAAACTTACAGCCACGAATGGGCTGAGTATCCCAGTTGTTGGGTGCCTCTATGCAGATGTGGAGTGTCTAGGGATGAAACTGCCAGGAAAATGTGTTTGTCTTGAAGGACAGCAACGGTGGCAGCGAAGAGAAGAGTACGGTGCCCGGGATCCTGGGGATGAATGTACTTGGTAACCTCCACAGTCTATTCTCTAACTTCGACGGCATGCAGAAGATGGGCCAGCACAAACCGGCCGCCGCGACACAGAAGATTCGCCGCATTTTTGCTGAGATCGGCAGAGAAGAGCAGTACGGTGGTCCCACTGGCAAGATCGGCTATATCAAAGTAGCAGGGCGACGTCCAGTAGTCATTCCTCCACATAGTGAAGTGGTCATTGAAGGGCGCTGCAGGGTGCCCCCACGGGCAAGCAGCCAGGTCCTGGTCGAGGCGACACCGACTTCCAACCTGCCCTGTGGCCTGCTAGTCGCCAACGTCCTGACACACTCCACCAACGGGAAGGTGCCAGTCAGGCTGCTAAACTCAAGTGGAGTGCCCGTCACACTGCGCCCCAGGGCGAGGCTGGGTGAAATGAGTAAGCCGAGTAAAGTACTACTAAAAGAGATGGTGGCGTTCGAAGAAGCCACTGGTGAGCTGCGAGTCAGGATGCTGGAACGGGGGAAGGAGCCTGTGTCAAAGCTCATGGGACCGTTATCTATCCCGGTTCAGGCAAACCTCCAAGACCTCGATGCAGTGCAAGTGGGGCAGCTAAACAGACTTCTAGAAAAGCACCATGCTGTGTTCTCACAGGACGACAGTGATTTTGGGTACACCACCACAGTCACCCACCGTATCCCCACTGACAACACAAAACCCATCAAGCAAAGACATCGGCGGGTGCCCCCTCATGTGTTTCAAGAGTTTAAGCAGCATGTCCAGGATCTGGTCACGCAGGGGGTACTTAGAGAGAGCTGCAGCCCCTGGGCATCACCGGCTGTGATTGTGATCAAAAAGGATGGGTCAGTGCATTTCTGCTGTGACTACCGCAGACTGAACAGCGTAACGCACCGTGATGCATACCCTCTCCCAAGAGTGGAAGAGTCTCTGGATGCTCTGGGCCAGGCCAAGCTTTTCTCATCTCTGGACTTGACCGCAGGATACTTCCAGGTGGCCGTGGAGAAGCAAGACCAGGAGAAGACTGCCGTCACAACACCGTTCGGACTATACGAGTGGGCCCGCATGCCCTTCGGGTTGTGCAATGCCCCCGCAACGTTTCAGCGACTAATGGAGGTAGTGCTGGGGGACCTTGCATTTGACGTATTGCTGGTGTACCTAGATGACATTCTAGTCTTCTCTAGCAACTTCGACAGCCACTGTGAGAGGCTGGACATGGTGCTCACGCGCCTGGGGGAACATGGCCTAAAACTCAAGCCCCGGAAATGCTTCCTTTTCAAGACAGAGGTTAAGTTTCTCGGGCACATCGTGTCGGCCGCTGGAGTACAGGTGGATGTGGAGAAGCTGAAGGCGCTGGAGGACTGGCCTGTGCCCCGCACCGTGAAGGAGGTCAGACAGGTGGTGGGCTTCATGTCCTACTACCGGCGCTTCGTACCGCACTTTGCTCAATTGGCTTGCCCACTGCACGCCTTTTTGGGAAAAGCTAAGAGGAAAGGGGCCACTGGGTCCCAGCCCATGCCGTTTGTGTGGAGTGAGGACTGCCATGCTGCATTCAACCAGTTAAGGAAGTGTCTGATGTCTCCGCCTGTGCTGGCGTACCCTGACTTCCGACGCCCCTTTGTCATGACAACAGATGCAAGCAACCTTGGACTAGGAGCAGTGCTGAGTCAACAGCAAGATGGGGTGGAGCGTGTGGTAGCCTTCGCCAGCAGGGGTTTGCGTGGGTCCGAACGTAATGACAAGAACTACAGTGCGTTCAAGCTTGAACTCCTGGCCCTTAAGTGGGCAGTTACTGAAAAGTTCAGAGACCTCTTGCTCTACTCAAAGTTCACTGTCATCACTGATCACAACCCCCTGCGCTATTTGGAAACTGCTAACCTTGGAGCGGTGGAACAGAGATGGGTTGCACAGCTTGCGGAGTATAACTTTGAGGTCCACTACAAACCTGGAAGGCTGAACCAGAATGCTGACGTGTTGTCACGCATCCCAGTGGGGCAGGAGCCGGAGACAGAGGATGTTGAGAAGGACTTCCTAGTAATAAAAGAGGATGAGGTCCGTGCCAGTCTCTGGCCCGCGCAGATGGTTGAGGAGGATAAGGGGCCTATCGTCACTGCAACGCAGGCCACTGTGCGAGGTAACCTCTGCGGCCATAGCTGGGATGAGTTTCAGCAACTCCAAATCAAGGACCCTGACGTGGGCCCGATATTAGAAGCGGTGAGACGGGGTACCCCCCCTACTATGTTGCAGCTCCGAGAAATGAGTTTGCTCCAGCGGAGGCTGTATGGGCAATGGAGACGGCTGCAGTTGCAGAAGGGTGTCCTGTTCCGGTACCTGCGTGACCCCCGTGATGGTGAAGAAGTGCGACAGTTGGTTGTACCAGCAGCGCTACAGCGGTATATCTATGAAACCCAACACGACCACAGTGGTCACTTCAGTGAAAGGAGTACCTTACAGCTGCTGCGCCGTGGTTACTACTGGCCAAGGATGTCAAAAGATGTGAAGAGCTGGACACAACAGTGTAAAAGGTGCGCTCTGGCCAGGGATGTGTTCCCTAAAACACAGGCTCTGATGACGTGCACTAATGTCACTGCACCGCTCGAGGTCCTCGCAATGGATTTCACCGTGTTGGAGCCATCAACAGGAGGCTATGAAAACGTGCTGGTACTGACTGACATGTTTACACGGTTTACGGTGGCAGTACCGACCAAAGACCAGACTGCGCGGACCACTGCGGCAGCTCTAATCAAACACTGGTTTGTATGTTATGGTTGCCCCGCAAGGCTTCACGCAGACCAAGGTCGAAACTTTGAATCCAGCGTGATTAAGGAGCTGTGCAAGATGTATGGAATCTCCAAGAGTCGCACCTCGCCTTATCATCCCCAAGGCAATGCACAATGCGAGAGGTTCAACCGTACCATGCATGAGATGTTGCGTGCCCTACCTGCAGAAAAGAAGAAGAACTGGAAGGAACACCTGCCAGAGCTTGTCATGGCATACAACTGCCATGTGCACTCCTCCACAGGGTATGCCCCCTTCTACCTCCTCTTCGGAAGGGACGGAAGGATGCCTAGAGATGTGCTGAGTGGCAGGGACTTGGAGGGCGGCGACGCTGAAAACTTAGATGACTGGGTGAAGGGACATCACGAGCGGCTGAGGGTCGCTGCTGAAATGGCGAAGGCTGCAGCACAGGATGCGTCACGTCGGCGCAAGAGGCTGTATGACCGGAAGTCCCGGGGGGCGCTCATCAGGCCAGGAGATCGGGTGTTGTTGCGGAATCACCGTCCCAGAGGTCGCAACAAGATTCAGGACAAATGGGAATCTACACCTTACCTGGTTGTCTCCCAAAACCATGCCGACATGCCCGTATTCACTGTGCAACCCGAAGCTGGTGGTCCCACGAGGGTGGTGCATCGAGATCAAATGAAGCCCTGCACCTTTCTCAGTCCAGGTCGCAGGGGTGGTACTCGTACTGCCCATGAAGTCCAAAGTCGCTCAGATCTGGATGACATAGTTTATGTCCCTATCACACACTCACCACATGATCGCACTGATATAGAGGTGGTGCCTGACCTTGGCACAGATGGGGGTCACGGCCAGCAGGATAGATGTAAGGTAGCGAGCGATGGGGAGTCTGCAACAGGGGTACAGTCAGGGGATGCTGACGAGTCGGACACAGGGAGTGAGGGGTCAGAGAGGCCAGTTAGGCCAGCACGCAGTACAAGGGGCCAGCTTCCGTATAGGTTTCATAATGACTATGTCTTGTGAGGGCAAAAGGGTATGTTATGCAAGCGTGAATGCCCATAGGTCTTAACTGGTTGTAGGGTACAATAAAATATGTGGGGCATGAAAAGTTCCTTGTTTCAGGTGATATGTAAAGGTTTGCACGAGGATATTGCAAACTTTAGAAAGGGGGAATGTAGAGATGTGGTTTATATGAATATACTTAGTGTTATGTGTTTTTCCTGTTGTTGATTGGACATGTGTTTTTATGTGCTCCGCCCACGTTAACATGAGTGACAGTCAGCCAACCAGTGAAGTGACTGCCAGAGAAACGCCTGTGTACGTGCAGGAGAGAGAAAAGATATAAGAAAGCGAGAGGACAACGGTGGTGTGGCGGGAAGAGAAAATGATGCTGGTCGTTCAGGACGGACTGCGACTGACGACGTTTCCGTGGATCTTGACAAAAAGATCTGCGAGTAGTGGACAGTGAATGAATAAAAGTGCTAAGTTAGGCTCCAGTGGCCTTCGAGAAGAGGACGTTTAAAACCGAGACCGTCGATGTGTAAAGTGAATTAGCTAGCGTGCGCACAGCACTAGGTTAGCCAGTTGCAGTGTTGTGAGCTAGCTTTTTGTGTTGTGACTAGTTTGCGTCGTGTCGGCACACTTTCTGGAGAGGGACGTCCTCAAGGATCCCTGCTACAGCTCTGCATCCCCTCACTACGGCTTGGCTCCGGCTGGGCAACCCCCGGATCAACATCGCAACCTGTCTTCTGGGACGCAGGTGAATTCTGTCCGTTAGCCCACTAGTGGGCACTTCTCCTCTGACTAGCCAGGCAGTGCACATTCTAGACGGAGACCGTTCTTGTGAACGCGGGACAATTCAGCAACGTTCGCATTGGAACTCAACTGTTCGGATCGTTTAGAATTACAGTGACTTTTTCTGTATGCGTTTGTGTGCATCGCGGGACCATTCAGCAACGTTCGCATTGGAACTGAACTGTTCGGATTGTTTAGAGTTCCAGTGACTTTTTCTGTATGTGTGTGTGTGCATCGCGGGACTATTCAGCCGTGTTCGTACGGAAAGTGTGGGTTATTACTGAATTTCACTGAAGTGCTGTGTGTATGGGTATCTCTCTCATTGACTGTTGATGTCATTTTGAGTTCATGTCAGTGTTCTTTTGTATGGACCGGTCCTGATAGGGTTAAGAGGGTCATTTTCATAAACTTTAACATTAGTATTTTTTTGGTATTCTTGGTATTCTAATAAATAGTATTAATTTTATTACAAGCCAGTAGCGGGGGAATTCTTTCTTTCTTTTTTATATGAGAGTGGGCATTAGAGGCCCGGGTCACTAAGTAATTGGTCTATAAGGCTCACTGGGTGTGGGGGTGTACTCTTATTATAGCCTGGTGGTTCAGTGTGGAAAGGAACAGTTGGGTCAGACTTAGGGTCAGCTTATGCTGCTCACACACCTCAGATTAGACTGAGTTTAGCAGAAATTGTAGGGCTCAGCACAAATCATCCACACCCGAAGCGCAGTAGTGAAGAGACATTAAAGGCTGGGGATACAGAGACCTGGATCCTGCGCTCTCCAGTCACCCGGTGAGTCCTGCAGTCACACCCCACTACGCGGGCAAGGCCTGTCCGCTACAGCTGCAATGCGTGTGTCTGAGACTTGGCAGCCCCGGGTTTCACTGATCTAGCGGTCAGTAAATTCGACCAAATTTCAAGAGGTGGACATCACTGGATTCATCTCGGCATACAGATAATTCAAGAGCAATTGACTCATGTTTACGAAGCACACCAACATAGTGCTCTGATCAGCTGCACTCTCCAGTGAAGTTCTCAAAACGCGACAGATGCCCGGATCCGTAGTAGCCTAGATCTCATTGTATTACAGTAATTTAGCAGACGCGTTTATCCAAAGCAACTAACAATAATTGCATTTAACGTAGGAAAAGCCAATGTAGGCTACTAGCCTACTAGGCTACTTGCCGGAACTCACAAGTGCATCTCCTTTCTAAAACAAGTGACTAAGAGCATAATCTAGTGCTGAAGGCAAAGTGCAAGAATAGAAATCTAAAATACAATAGAGGGATCGTTGTAGTTCTCTCTGTAAAATAACTACAACGTAGACCTAAATTAAAGAAATAAAAAGTACCTTTGAGAAACCGCACATTATTGCGGCGGAATTTGATATTGTTAGTAGCCAAGTTTATGGCTTTGTCAATCCATTGATATCGATTTATTATATTTCAAGTTTTTCTCCCTATGCAAAAGATGGGGCGGTTGTGTGAACCCAACCAGTAGAGAGCGTAGTTTTACGCTTTGGCTCCCTTGAACATAGATGGTGATGTGGGCTATCTGGAGCGTACAGGGAACATAGTAGGCTAATGCTGATGATTTCTGTCACGGGCAGCATACACTGCATACCCTCAGTCCCCTAATATGTCTTATTTCATTTCAACTTGGCTATTAACTTGATGGAGCATGTTACATTTGAGCAATATGATGATAATATGGCTAAAAGGTAGGCTACAATATGTCACAGTGCACTGGCTACTGCTATCATGTACAGTACTCCTACACATAGTAACTTCAGTTTTAAAAGATGCCACAGTGCACTGGCTACTGCTATCAATACGATACAGTACAGTGCTCCTAAAATACCTATGTTATATACAGATGCCCTCAGCTGCAGGATCATCTCCTTTGATGATTTTACCTCTTTTGAATACCACGCTATGTTCTTAAAATGCCAGCCCCCAGTTCTGGCAGTAACAGTGTATAGGCCTTCTTAACAATGCCCTGCCTTCTCTACCGAATTTTCAGAACTCCTGTCCATTGTTACGGTTTCACCTCCACACACGCCCCCCTCCTCCGCCTCTCCACAACCCTCCACCTCTGTGCCTACCTCACACGCCCCCTGCAGCTCGGCACGGGCACTGAGGGCGCTCCAACGACGGCTGAAATGAGTTGAGCTGATGGGCGAATGAGCTTATGGCCGGATCACTGCACACCTGCTGCCACCTTCTCATGAACCCCCTCTACCTACAAGAAGCCGGTTTCTCCAGCCATTCATCGCCAGATCTTCCCTAAGAAACGCCTGGCAAGTATCGTAGTTGTTAAACAAAGTATTTCTGCTTATATATATGTGTGTTTGTGTGCTCTCTGGACCACCGCACCCCAAGGCTTACTCGTCTCTCCGTGTTCCCTACAGAACGACCAGGTGTGCTGTGATCCGGCTTGCCTGCCCATCACTCTGCCCGCAACCCACTGCAGCTGCTCCTACCGGCCTCAACCTCCAGCCTGCCAGGCTCCCAACCTGAGCCATCCGGGCACTACCTTCCCTCCCAGCTCCAGCAATAAACGCCCTGCTGGGCAAAGAGCTTCCTGCCTCCTGTGTCGTGCACTTGAGCCCCGTAGCTAACTAGCCTTAACAGTCCATCATCCATACAAATTATGACACCCTTGATCTAGTGATTACTAAGGGCCTGACTATCACTGTCGTCTCTATTAGTGACCTCGCTCTCTCTGACCATTTCTGTATCTTCTTCACTGCATTGGTTCCTAAAGTCAAAAGTAGTAGTAGCGCTTTATCAAGAAACGTTATCTTACCTCCGCAGTATCCGATAGTTTTAGAGAAATAATGATCACAAACAATTTATCAACTCCAGAAGTGGGGCCGTCAGGCACTATTGAAGACTTAGCATCCGCCTTTAACACCAGAGTAGGGGCAGTCTTGGATTCTGTAGCACCTATTAAACTGAAAAAGATCACAGCCAATCATAAAGCTCCATGGCAAAATGAGGAAACAAATCAACTAAAGAGAACCTGCAGAAGATCTGAGCGTATATGGAGAAAGACCAAGCTACAGGTCCACCATGATATTCTCAAAGAACATCTCGCTGCCTTTGATAAAGCAATAAGAAATGCAAGGAAAGACCACTTCTCAAAATTCATATCTATCAACCGCAATAATTCAAGAGTGCTCTTCTCAACAATTGATAGCCTAATAAACCCTGCCGTAAAAACACCAGATAACCTGCTCTCTACCTCCAAATGTGAGGAATTTGCAGCTTACTTCAGAGATAAGATTATGAATATTAGGAGGAAAGTCACCCAGGAAAGGCCATGCATCCTGTTCACAGATCCTCTTCCTCCATGTAATGGACATATGAGCTTGTTTACACTGGTGGACACAGAAATGTTGAGAAAAGTAGTATCCAAACTCAAATCCTCCACAAGCCTGCTGAAGAAAAACAACTTAGACACTTCAGTTCTTAGCAATTTTAGACCAATCTCCAACCTTCCCTTTTTGAGTAAAATTCTGGAAACTATTGTTTTCAAACAGATTAATGATTTTCAAACAGATTAATGATTTCCTAGCTACAAGTTCTACGCTTGACCTTTTCCAGTCCGGCTTTCGCGCCCATCATAGCACAGAGACGGCATTAGTCAAAGTTGTAAATGACCTCAGAATTAATGCTGACTCCAAAGAGCTCTCTGTTCTCATCCTCCTGGACCTTTTGCAGCTTTTGATACTATAGATTATGCAATCCTCATCAAAAGACTGGAGAAGTGGGTTGGCCTCTCCGGTCCAGTCCTTAATTGGCTTAGGACCTATCTAACCGGTCGTGATTTCTTTGTTGCCCTCGGTGACCATAGCTCAGGAAAGATCCCTATGACCTGTGGGGTGCCCCAAGGATCGATCCTAGGACCTCTACTCTTCAGCCTGTACATGGTGCCCCTTGGCAGTGTCATCAGGAGGCACAACATTAGCTACCATAGCTACGCAGATGATACCCAACTCTATATTTCTGTAACACCCAGTAACTACAGCTTGATTGACTGCCTTGTCAAGTGTATTACGGATATAAATGTATGGATGTCACATAATTTCCTCGAACTAAACCAGGACAAAACAGAAGTACTGATCATTGGAGAAAAAGCTGAAAGAGAGAAACTATCTGCACATTTAAAAACTCTGAAAATTTACACCAAATGCCAGGCTAAAAACCCAGGTGTCATACTTGACTCAGATCTTAATTTCGAAAACCACATCATGAATATTACAAAGACATCTTTTTACCACTTAAGGAACTGTCACGGCACCGCCGCGTCAGCCTCGTCCACCTCCTCAGCCCCCTGACCCCGGCCCGAGCCCCGGTTCTGACGCTGGTCCCCAGCCTGTCCCCCAGCCTGACCCTGTCTCTCCAGTGCCGGACTCCGTTTCCCCCAGCACCTCCCAGAGCCTGCAGCGGGAACTGCGGGCACGTCTGCGGTCACAAGCCAGACACGCCCCCGATCCACACCTGCCGTGCGTCACCTTGATTGCCTCTCCTCCACACCTCAACGCACCTGGTCCTGATCAACCAATCGCCAGCAGGATAAGAAGCCGGTCCACACAGCCCTCTGTGCCAGATCGTTGACCAACCCAGTGGGTAACACGACTCCAGCTAAATCCCTACTCCTTACTCGAGCCTGTCTCACCGTTCTTTGTTTTCATTCATCCTAGTTAACCTGCCTGACCCACGCCTGCCTGAGGACCACGAACCTGCCTGACCACGCCTGTCTGACTACCACGCTCCTGCCTGACCCACGCCTGCCTGAGTACCACGCTCCTGCCTGACCCACGCCTGCCTGAGTACCACGCTCCTGCCTGACCCACGCCTGTCTGAGTACCACGCTCCTGCCCGACCCACGCCTGTCTGACTACCACGTCCCTGCCTGACCCCCGCTTGCCTCTCCGACCTGATCCTGCCTGGCCATACCAAATAAACACGCCTCCGGGCTTCACCTCCAAGCCATTTTTGAGTCTGCTTTTGGGTCCTCCTCCGCTAGCCCTAACAGGAACATTGCCATGGTGCAACCCTTTCTCTCTCAGGCTGACACCGAAAGACTAATGCATACTTTCATCACAAGCAGGCTGGACTACTGCAATGCTCTACTATAAGGCCTACCAAAGAAAGCAATCTCTAAGCTACAAATGATACAGAATGCTGCAGGACGAGTCCTCACTAAGACTAGACGAAGGGCACACATCACACCAGCCTTAAAATCACTACACTGGTTACCTGTCAACTCTAGAATAGACTTTAAAATACTATTACTAGTCTATAAATCTCTCCACAGTCACGCACCAGAAAACATTTCAGACATGCTTGTCAGGTACATGCCCAACAGACCACTCAGATCCTCAGGTACTGAACTCGTAACTGTCCCAAAAGCCAGGACCAAGAAAGACGGAGAGGCAGCTATTAGTTATTATGCCCCCAACCTCTGGAACACCCTGCCGGAGTGCCTAAGAAGGGTCGAAACAACAGAGGTCTTCAAGCAAGATCTCAAGACGTACCTTTTTGGCCTAACCTACAATCACTAGCCATGACATTGAGACACAGAAAGGCAGCCTCAAACCTACCTGTGAATCCTCTGTATACATTGGTGTATATCCTGCTATGCACTCTATGTATATCAAGTTGTGTACAGAAGCTGGTTGCCCTGAAACAGGCTTGTTCTGTTCTGATATCTGTGTTGCTTCAAAGGCTCAGCATGCTACTAACCGTTTTCTGTCTCCCCTAGTGCCTCTCTCTCTCCCTCCTACCTTCTAACCAGGTCCAGTGGATGCCCCACTGTCACCCGCACACCACCCTGAGTCCGATAGATACCCCCGTGTCAGCTGTGGATGTCGTAGTATTTAGTTAACACACACACACACGTACACACATCAGTCCACATCCGGCTTAGGCCTGGACCTGGGCCCAGTCCCCCTTCCCCTCACCCTAACCCGGGTCCGTATCCTTTTCCTACCCCCTCTCTACCCCAACCCCTGCCTCTATCTGGGCCCAGGCACATTCACGCACACACAGACATACACCAGTGTTTGCCATGTCTCTCCTATTATGTTTTTAGCCTCTCTTACTCTGAAAATGTAATTTAATGTAATTTATTGCTTTATAAATGTTCTTAGCCGGTAGACAAACATACTCCAGGAGCTTGCTCGATTTCCTTGTTGAGAGGGGTCAGGGAAGAATTTGTACAGCTCACTTTTTGCTTCCCTCTGGAATATGTAGGGATGGGATGTACAGTATCCCCACCTCCCTTGTTCTCTGTAAAGCGCATTGTGTTGCCTCTGGGTATGAAATGCGCTATACAAATACAGCTTTGATTGATTGATTGATTGATTGATTGATACCACTTCATATCACAGCGAGCATACTGTAGCTATACAGCTCTTTACAACACAGGACAGTAGGTCTATACCTAGCTGTACAGCACTTTACAACATACAACAGTAGTCATATACCTACTGTAGCTACTGTATACAAGTACTTTACAATACAGCACAATAGACCTATACCTAGCAGCACATTAGGCCTATATTTAGATATACAGGACTTTCCAACACAGCACGGTAGGCCTAGCTGGATAACACTTTACCAAACAGAAACCAAAAGAATCAAGTATTATTATTATTATTATTATATTTATCCGCCCCAGTCTGACTGAAGTCCTATAAAGCAACTGGTTATTCACCAGATCACTGATGAAGAGGAGGTTCACCCAGGATCTCATATTACCCAGAGCCATCACTGCTAGTCCTCTAATCAACCAGTATCAACACATCATTTATATGACAACTTGGTTAAACAAAGCTCAGAGAGCAATATGTACTCTATTCTGTCTTCAATTGGGGGTGTTTTTGTCAAAGAATGAATACAGAATAATTGTAGAAAATTCTTACTCTAAAGTTTATCCCCATTATGGACTTACTTGTTTTCTCTAAGTCAGTGTGTCAAATCCAGAAGTCACTAGCTACTCTGATGAGGTGGAATGGATCACTGACTGTTTAAGTGTCTGCGTCAGCAACGTCTACTATGACATCATAAAAGCAATGGGAGATGTAACGTGGCGAGGCGCCCTCTAGTGGTTTTGATAGGGGTGTGGAAGTGTTGGAGTCGGACTGATGAGTGCATTTATGAAATAGGATATCTACATTAGGTAAACACGGGTGTAATTAATAAAAAGGCAAGGTTGCAGCGAGTGGTTGCTAAGCAAAGCTAAGTGTAGTCACAAGCACCAACCCCCCTCTCCCCCCACCGGGACGGCTCCCTCTCTCCTCCCCGATAGGTAGATTTGGGTAGCGTTCTTTGAGCGCGAAGGACGACCGAGAGGCGAGATTAGCGTTCGTTCAAGTAATAATAAAAAAAAGAGTCCCATAGCCATTGAATTGGTAGTAGGCTATTTTGAGGTTGGTCATTTCTCCGAGTGAGAATTGTGAAGCGTGGCGAGTGAGCGTGAGAATAGGCGTGTCTGAGACTTGGCAGCTCCGGGTTTCACTGATCTAGCGGTCAGTAAATTCGACCAAATTTCAAGAGGTGGACATCACTGGATTCATCTCGGCATACAGATAATTCAAGAGCAATTGACTCATGTTTACGAAGCACACCAACATAGTGCTCTGATCAGCTGCACTCTCCAGTGAAGTTCTCAAAACGCGACAGATGCCCGGATCCGTAGTAGCCTAGATCTCATTGTATTACAGTAATTTAGCAGACGCGTTTATCCAAAGCAACTAACAATAATTGCATTTAACGTAGGAAAAGCCAATGTAGGCTACTAGCCTACTAGGCTACTTGCCGGAACTCACAAGTGCATCTCCTTTCTAAAACAAGTGACTAAGAGCATAATCTAGTGCTGAAGGCAAAGTGCAAGAATAGCAATCTAAAATACAATAGAGGGATCGTTGTAGTTCTCTCTGTAAAATAACTACAACGTAGACCTAAATTAAAGAAATAAAAAGTACCTTTGAGAAACCGCACATTATTGCGGTGGAATTTGATATTCTTAGTAGCCTAGTTTATGGCTTTGTCAATCCATTGATCATCATCATCATCATCATCTTCATCCGCTTATCCAGGGTCGGGTCGCGGAGGCAGCAGTTCCATCAGGGGGTCCCAGACATCCCTTTCCCTAGCAGCATCAACCAGCTCTGCCTGGGGAATCTTTAGCCGCTCACAGGCCAGTGCGGAGATGTAGTCCCGCCACCTAGTCCTGGGTCTACCCCGCGGCCTCCTCCCAGCCGGACACGCCTGGAACACCTCCCTAGGGAGGCGCCCAGGAGGCATCCTCACTAGATGCCCGAACCACCTCAACTGGCTCCTTTCGACGCAAAGGAGCAGCGGCTCTACTCCGAGTCTCTCCCGGATGACTGAACTTCTCACCCGATCTCTCAGGGAGACCCCAGCCACCCTCCGGAGAAAACTCATTTCGGCCGCTTGTATCCGTGATCTCGTTCTTTCGGTCATGACCCATCCTTCATGACCATAGGTGAGGGTGGGGACGAAGATAGACCGGTAGATCGAGAGCTTTGCCTTTTGGCTCAGCTCTCTTTTCATCACAACAGTGCGGTAAAGCGACTGCAGAACCGCACCAGCTGCTCCGATTCTCCGGCCAAACTCCCTCTCCATGGTTCCCTCACTCGTGAACAAGACCCCCAGATACTTGAACTCCTTCACTTGGGGTAAGGACTCATTTCCTACTCGGAGCGGACAGGCCACCGGTTTCCTGCTGAGAACCATGGCCTCAGATTTAGAAGTGCTTATTCTCATCCCAGCCGCTTCACACTCAGTTGCGAACCTATCCAGAGAGTGCTGGAGGTCGCAGGCAGCTGATGCCATCAGGACCACATCATCTGCAAAAAGCAGTGACGTGATCCCCAGCTCACCGAACTGCAAACCCACCTCCCCCCGGCTACGCCTCGATATCCTCGCGGGGGCACCGGCGTCAGCCATTAAACCTCTGGAACTTGTCCAGAAAGCTGCTGCTCGCCTGGTGTTCAACCACCCCAAATTCTCCCACACAACTTCCCTCCTCCGTTCCCTACACTGGCTCCCTGTAGCGGCTCGCATCCAGTTTAAAACTCTGGCGCTAACCTACAGGGCAATGAAAGGAACAGCCCCCTCCTACCTCCAGGCCATGGTCAAACCCTACATCCCCTCCCGACCACTACGCTCTGCTACCTCAGGGCGACTGGTTGCCCCGTCACTCCGAGGCTCCTGCGGTCGATCGACACGGTCACGGCTCTTCTCTGTCCTGGCCCCGCAGTGGTGGAATGAGCTGCCCACTGATGTCAGGACAGCAGAGTCGCTGCCCATCTTTCGTCGCAGGCTCAAAACTCATCTCTTCAAGAAGTACTACAACAATCCTCCCACCTAAGCACTTATTATATTGCACTGTACTTTAGATTGTGATTCTTGCACTTTGCCTTCAGCACTAGATTATGCTCTTAGTCACTTGTTTGTTTTAGAAAGAAGATGCACTTGTGAGTTCTGGCAAGTAGTAGTACATTGGCTCTTCCTACGTTAAATGCAATTATTGTTAGTCGCTTTGGATAAAAGCGTCTGCTAAATGACTGTAATGTAATGTAATGTAATATCCTGTCCATGAAAATCACAAACAGGATTGGTGACAAAGCGCAGCCCTGGCGGAGGCCAACACCCACCGGAAAGGAAGACGACTTACTGCCGAGGACCTGGACACAGCTCTCGCTCTGGGTGTACAGGGATTGGATGGCCCTAAGTAGGGACCCCCTCACCCCATACTCCCGCATAACCCTCCACAAGACCTCTCGAGGGACCCGGTCGTAAGCCTTCTCCAAGTCCACAAAACACATGTAGACAGGTTGGGCAAACTCCCAAGCCCCCTCCAAGATCCTTGCGAGAGTGAAGAGCTGGTCGGTAGTTCCACGACCAGGACGAAATCCGCATTGTTCCTCTTCGATCTGAGGTTCGACTATTGGCCGGACCCTCCTTTCCAGCACCTTGGATTAAACTTTCCCTGGGAGGCTGAGTAATGTGATGCCTCTATAATTCGCACACACCCTCTGGTCCCCTTATTTGAATATTGGGACCACCACCCCAGTCTGCCACTCCTTCGGCACTGACCCAGACTTCCACGCAATGTTACAGAGGCGTGTCAACCAAGACAGCCCCTCTACACCCAGCGCCTTCAGCATTTCTGGACGGATCTCATCAGTCCCTGGGGCTCTGCCACTGTGGAGTTGTTTGACTACCTCAGTGACCTCCTCCAAGGACATTGACGACCCCCCATCATCTTCCGGCTCTGCCTCGATCGTAGAGGGTGGATTAGTCGGGTTCAGGAGTTCCTCAAAGTGCTCCTTCCAACGCTCAACAACCTCCTCAGTTGAGGTCAGCAGTGTCCCCTTGCTGTATACAGCTTGGATGGTCCCCCACTTTCCCTTCCTGAGGTGTCTGATGGTCTTCCAGAAACACTTTGGTGCCGACCGAAAGTCCTTCTCCCTGGTTTCTCCGAACTCCTCCCACTCCCGCTGCTTTGCCTTGGTCACGGCCGAAGCCGCAGCCCTCCGGGCCAGTCGATACCCTGCAACTGTTTCTGGGGTCTCCCGGGCGAACATAACCCGGAAGGCCTCCTTCTTCAGTCGGACGGCTTCCCTCACCACCGCTGTCCACCACGGTGTCCGAGGGTTACCGCCCCTTGAGGTACCTATGGCCCTCAGGCCACAGCTCCCAGCCGCAGCTTCAGCAATGGAGGCTTTGAACACCGACCACTCATGCTCGATGTCCCCAACCTCCACAGGGATGCCTGAGAAGCTCCGCCGGAGGTGGCAATTGAAATCTCTCCGGACAGGCTCTTCCTCCAGACGTTCCCAGTTCACCCTCACTACACGCTTGGGTTTTCCAGGTCTGTCCAGAAGTTTCCCCCGCCATCGAAACCAGCTCACCACCAGATGGTGATCAGTGGACAGCTCTGCCCCTCTCTTTACCCGAGTGTCCAAAACGCATGGCCTCAGATCAGATGATACGATAACGAAATCGATCATCGACCTTCGGCCTAAGGTGTTCTGATGCCAGGTGTACTTGTGGGCATCCTTGTGTTCGAACATGGTGTTTGTTATGGACAAACCGTGACTAGCACAGAAGTCCAACAACAAAACACCACTCGGGTTCAGATCGTGGTGGCCATGCCTTCCAATCACGCCCCTCCAAGTTTCTCCATCATTGCCTACGTGTGCATTGAAGTCCCCCAGTAGGACACTGGAGTCCCCTGCAGGAGCCCACAAAAGGACTCCACTCAGGGTCTGCAGGAAGGCTGAGTACTCTGAACTGCTGTTCGGTGCATAAGCACAAACCACAGTCAGAGTCCCCCCCCCCCACAGTCCTAAGGCGCAGGGAGGCGACCCTCTCGTCCACTGGGGTGAACTCCAGCACAGAGGCGCTCAGCTGGGGGCTAGCTAGTATAGCCACACCTGCCTTACGCCTCATACCGTGAGCAACTCCGGAGAAGAACAGGGTCCAACCCCTATCCAGGAGTTTGGTTCCGGTGCCGGTGCTGTGCGTGGAGGTTAGCCCCACCAGGTGTAATTGGTATCGCTCCACCTCCCTCACAAGCTCCAGCTCCTTCCCCCCCAGCGAGGTCACGTTCCATGTCCCCAGAGCCAGCCTTTGCCGCCCGGGTCCGGTCCGTCGGTGCCCCCCGCCTTCACCGCCACCTAGTTGGCAGCACACCCGACCCCGACAATTCCTCCCGCGGGTGGTGGGTCCACGGGACGATGGAGTAGGAGATGGTGCTTCCACGTTGCTTATTCGGGCTGCCCGGCCACCAGGCGCTCGCATGCGGGCCCTCCGTCTGGGCCTGGCTCCAGACAAGGGCCCCGGGCTTCCTCCGGGCCGGGTCTCTCTTCCTTTTTGGTGTTCTGTCATCAGCGTTTTTTCCTGTAACCCCAGGTAGGGGGGCTAGGGGGTACTACCACTTGCCCAAGGTGGACCCCCAGACTAGTGGAGGGAAGGAGGCGTCTTACTTCTCCATTCTAGTTTTGCAACTAGCCACTGCCGCACAATCCATTGATATCGATTTATAATTATTTCAAGTTTTTCTCCCTATGCAAAAGATGGGGCGGTTTTGTGAACCCAACCAGTAGAGAGCGTAGTTTTACGCTTTGGCTCCCTTGAACATAGATGGTGAAGTGGGCTATCTGGAGCGTACAGGGAACATAGTAGGCTAATGCTGATGATTTCTGTCACGGGCAGCATACACTGCATACCCTCAGTCCCCTAATAGGTCTTATTTCATTTCAACTTGGCTATTAACTTGATGGAGCATGTTACATTTGAGCAATATGATGATAATATGGCTAAAAGGTAGGCTACAATATGTCACAGTGCACTGGCTACTGCTATCATGTACAGTACTCCTACACATAGTAACTTCAGTTTTACAAGATGCCACAGTGCACTGGCTACTGCTATCAATACGATACAGTACAGTGCTCCTAAAATACCTATGTTATATACAGATGCCCTCAGCTGCAGGATCATCTCCTTTGATGATTTTACCTCTTTTGAATACCACGCTATGTTCTTAAAATGCCAGCCCCCAGTTCTGGCAGTAACAGTGTATAGGCCTCCTAAACAATGCCCTGCCTTCTCTACCGAATTTTCAGAACTCCTGTCCATTGTTACGGTTTCACCTCCACACACGCCCCCCTCCTCCGCCTCTCCACAACCCTCCACCTCTGTGCCTACCTCACATGCCCCCTGCAGCTCGGCACGGGCACTGAGGGCGCTCCAACGACGGCTGAAATGAGTTGAGCTGATGGGCGAATGAGCTTATGGCCGGATCACTGCACACCTGCTGCCACCTTCTCATCAACCCCCTCTACCTACAAGAAGCCGGTTTCTCCAGCCATTCATCGCCAGATCTTCCCTAAGAAACGCCTGGCAAGTATTGTAGTTGTTAAACAAAGTATTTCTGCTTATATATATATGTGTGTTTGTGTGCTCTCTGGACCACCGCACCTCAAGGCTTACTCGTCTCTCCGTGTTCCCTACAGAACGACCAGGTGTGCTGTGATCCGGCTTGCCTGCCCATCACTCTGCCCGCCACCCACTGCAGCTGCTCCAACCGGCCTCAACCTCCAGCCTGCCAGGCTCCCAACCTGAGCCATCCGGGCACTACCTTCCCTCCCAGCTCCAGCAATAAACGCCCTGCTGGGCAAAGAGCTTCCTGCCTCCTGTGTCGTGCACTTGAGCCCCGTAGCTAACTAGCCTTAACAGTCCATCATCCATACAAATTATGACACCCTTGATCTAGTGATTACTAAGGGCCTGACTATCACTGTCTCCTCTATTAGTGACCTCGCTCTCTCTGACCATTTCTGTATCTTCTTCACTGCATTGGTTCCTAAAGTCAAAAGTAGTACTAGCGCTTTATCAAGAAACGTTATCTTACCTCCGCAGTATCCGATAGTTTTAGAGAAATAATTGTTACGGACCCCTACCAGATGTTAATGTCTAGGGTGAGAGGAGGGGACCACGCAACAAGCAGTGCCTGTGTGCAGGCTATACCAGGCCGGCATGAAGCAACGGCACACCCAAAACAATATAGGCTAACTATAACTAAGGAACCACAGACAACGGAATAAACGGTATAAAAACCGTGATGGTTTTTTAATGTAACCAATAATAATTATAAGTGATAACAATAATAATAAGGATAATAATGAAGTGAATGAACAAACAGTAACAGAACGACAAAACACTCACATGTAGAGGCAAGGCGTGCCTCGGAGAAACTAAAGGGAGGACGCCAAAACAGACGGGACCAAACGAACAAAGGAACAGAATCCCGCCCTAGATCCAATATGTCCCTGTCACTTCCCTATCTCTACCTTTTCTACAATCAGAACACCGTCCTCACTAACTAAACTTACTAGCTGCTGTCCCGCCTATCTAAACCCAAAAATACACGAAGGGTGGTACCCGCCTGGGAAACTAACCTAGTGTATTTATACATCTGATTATCTGCGTGTACAAATGTATGCCCATGGGCATCTTACCTAACATACCTCGCCCTCCCCTGGGGGAGACCTACTAGGGAGTTAAAGATATGGACAAAATGTATACGACAGAAAATAATAGGCAGACTGGGGAACAGAAAACATACAAAGGACAACGTGCTCTAACTAACAAATGGGGTGCCGCTACCTCCCGAGACATGGAAGTAGGCGGCCTTAAATAAGAACGCACAGTCCCCCGATAGGGTGACAGAAGGGCAGGTGGGACGACGCCATTGGCGGAGGGACTGCGCGGGGAAATCAACGAAGTAGACAGCCGGGAGATGCAGTCGATGAGTGACAGGGGGCGGGGCCAATCCTGTGCAAAGACACACACACACACAGGGGGAGAAACAACCAACAGACAAACACAGAACCAGGCCTAGTAATAAGTATATAACACAAATAATATACCGTGGAACGTAACACCCCCACCAACAAGGAGCAAACCTATAGGATTTGTGACAACTCAAAAAAAACATACAATGAACAAGGAGCCTAAGAGCGAGACAGCGCGTCCGCTAACACATTCTCAGACCCCTTTTTGTGGTGGATCTCAAGACTATAGTTCTGGACCACCAAGGCCCACCGCATAAGGCGATGATTGTTGTTGTACATCCGATGGAGAAAAACCAGGGGGTTGTGGTCTGTGTACACAACAATAGGTTAAGAACTGGATCCGACGTAAACCTCGAAAAATTGGAGGGCAAACAGCAGGGCGAGGGTCTCCTGTTCGATAGTGGAGTAACGGGACTGACAGTCATTGAACTTTCTAGAAAAATAGCATACGGGGTGATCAATCCCGTCCCCATCTTCCTGGATCAAAACCGCCCCAGCCCCAACCATACTCGCGTCTACCTCCAGTTTAAAAGGTTTAGCAAAATCCGGGGCAACCAGAACCGGAGAGCTGCTCAACAGAGCTTTCACCGCGGCGAACGCAGTCTGACACTGAGCTGACCAGGTAAACGAAACAGACGGGCTAAGCAGGCTGGTCAGAGGTGCGACCACAGTGGAAAAATTGCGACAGAAATTCCTGTAATATCCAGCCATACCTAAAAACCTACGTAAACTACGCCGGGTAGTAGGTGGTGGAAATGCAGCGATCGCCGCGACTTTATCCGACAGGGTGCGAACCTCTCCACGGCCCACCTGTTTTCCGAGGTAGGTCACGGTAGCCTTTCCAAACTCGCATTTGGCTAGATTTAGGGTCAAAGTGGCCTTCGCCAAACACCGAAACACCTCCCGCAGAGAACTGATATGCTCAGACCATGAAGCGGAGTACACTACCAGGTCGTCCAAATATGCCACACAATTTTGAACTCCAGCCAAAACAGTATTTACAAGGCGCTGGAAAGTTGCGGGCGCGTTGCGCATTCCAAACGCCATTACGGTATACTGAAGGAAACTGTCAGGTGTCACGAAGGCAGATATGTCTGAAGCCCGAGTGGTCAACGGAACCTGCCAGTAGCCTTTTAACAGGTCCAGCTTGCTCACGAACCTAGCCGATCCTATTGTGTCGATGCAGTCGTCTAGGCGGGGCAGTGGAAACGAATCAGGCACCGTGACGCGGTTCACTTTTCGATAGTCGGTACAGAACCGAGCCTTACCGTCCGGCTTAGGTACGAGGATGCAGGGGGAACTCCATGGACTAGCACTGGGCACGGCTAGGCCATGCTCTAACAAATAGGAGACCTCCCTCTTCATCGCTACCCGTTTGGACTGATTAACGCGGTACGCGTGCTGTTTGATAGGGCTGGCGTTACCCACGTCCACATCGTGCTTTAAAACCGTAGTGCGACTGGGAACGTCACTGAAGAGACACAGAAATTCATTTATCAGAGCCGTGATGTCACCGGCCTGATGTTCATCGAGGTGTTGCAAAAGAGACGGGAGAGATTTAATCGTCTCCGCGTTGCCTAAACGCGCACTCTGCTGGGGTGCGTTCCGTAACACCAAACCATCCTCGTCGACATCCCTGAACACAGCTAACTCGGGTGCCACCGCGACAGAGACTACAGGAGAGACGGCGGGCCCTGCCATCTTATCTGCAGAATGATCTGTTGTTGATTCGCGGGCATGATACTGTTTTAACATGTTTACATGGCACACACGAGAAGCGCGTCTCCGATCCGGGGTCTTAACTATGTAGTCTGTGTCACTCAACTTTTTCCCGACTACATAAGGACCGGAAAAATGAGCAGAAAGGGAAGAACCGAGGATGGGTAGCAGAACTAACACCTGGTCACCTGGCTGAAAAGAACGGGTCACAGCTTTTACATCAAAGCGCCGCTTCATTTTCCCCTGAGTGACCGACAACGCTTCCTTAGCGAGAGCGCACGCGTCATGCAGCCTCTCTCTAAAACTGCTGACATAATCTAGCACATTCCTTGAACTAGACTGAGGGGACATCAACTGGTCTTTGAGGACTTTTAACGGCCCACGGACGGTGTGACCGAAAACCAGTTCGGCAGGGCTAAACCCGAGAGACTCTTGCACCGTTTCACGAACACCAAACAACACCATGGGAACCCCCTCGTCCCACTCCTTTTCAGTGTCCATGCAGTACTTCCTCAACATGGACTTCAGCGTTTGGTGCCATCTTTCTAAAGCACCTTGACTCTCTGGATGGTAGGCACTGCTAACTCGGTGAGATATGGCGAGAGACTCTAAAACTCGTTCGAATAACCGAGAAAGAAAATTACTTCCCTGGTCTGTCTGAATGATAGATGGAAGACCAAACGTGGAAAAGTATTTCATCAACACTTTTAACACCGCCTTGGACGTAATGGTACGCATTGGAATAGCCTCGGGGTAACGAGTAGCAGCGCACATAAGGGTTAACAAGTACTGGTTCCCTGACTTGGTTTTTGGAAGCGGACCAACAATATCCAATATAAGTCGGTGAAACGGCTCCCCCATCACAGGGATAGGTTGAAGAGGAGCTGGAGCGATAACCTGATTTGGTTTACCAGTTACTTGGCATGTGTGGCAAGTGCGACAATAACGCGTGACATCTGTTTTTAAACCGGGCCAAAAGAAATGTCTTAGGACACGATCGTATGTTTTAGTCACTCCTAAGTGACCAGCCCAGGGAATATCATGCGCTAATGACAACCCTTTACTACGCCACACATTTGGGACTACAATCTGAACGACAGCGCTCCAGACTGTGTCAACTTCAGCCCGAGGATTCCATCGGCGCATCAGTAAGCCATCCTCTACAAAGTAAGCCACTTTCTCTTTCTGGGCTTTTTCTAAACTGATAGCAATAGAAAAATATCTGGACAGACTATCATCCGCTATCTGGGCAGCTATCAGCTGGATACGGGTAACAGGTAGCTTAATATCACTCTTCTCTGGGGCGTCATACGTATCACTGGGTTTATCAGAACTCACCGGAGTAGTAGACCTATGCAGTGGTGCGGTCTCTCTGGAGAAAACGGGAGCGAGCACCGTGTCAGATAGGCCAATAGCGTCAGGGCCATGTCGTGACTGCGAGCGCGTCACCGCACAGGCGGGAAACACATCCGGAAAATCTAGGGCAAGTTTGTCAATGGAAAAGACAGCGTCAGGAGTAGGCCTATCTAATACTTCTAACATTGGCAACACTTTCCCACCCGCTATGTCATTACCCAAGATCATCGACACACCATTTACGGGGAGTTGTGGCTGCACACCTACACGAAACTGTCCACTGACTAGTTCGCAATCCAAATGAACGTTATGCAATGGTACGGGCACACAGCCCATCTCGATACCTTGCAGTAAAACGTTCGAGCCACAATATGACTGCTCCGACCAGGGTAATGCGTCACCCAGGACTAGGGACTGAGCAGCACCGGTGTCTCGCAAGATCTGAATTGGCTTCTGATCAGCGGGATCACCGGTGAATGAAACTAACCCCTTAAAAATGAATGGACGATACGTGGGATCAGGAAGGACAGGTACACAGTTAGAAACAACACAGTCATCTGAACCCTCCCTCGCTGTCTTAACTAAGCCTACTCCTTTAGGGGCCGGTGGCGGCTGTTTGCGTTTTAGGGTGAGACAATCAGCTATAACATGTCCTGGTCTATGGCAGTAGAAACAGGACCGTTCCTCCTTAGCGCGAGCTCCAGCTGAGCTCCGGTTAGGCGGAGGCACAGGAGGGCTGGCGTCTCTCTTACCACCGGTCTCATAGCGAGTAGTCTCAGCTCGCGGTGCAGAAAACACAGTTTTATGTGTCAACACAAATTCGTCGGCGAGCACCGCTGCTTTCGTTAGCGAGGTTACTTTCTGCTCTTTTAGGTAGACAGCTAAACGATCGGGGAGGCAATTCCTAAATTCCTCCAGCAGAATTAATTCACGCAGGGATACAGGTTCCGTGGCCTTACTGGCTGCGCACCATCTATCGAACAAAACCTCCTTTTCTCGAGCGAACTCAACAAAGGTTTTTGTGATTGCCTTCCTGTGAGATCTGAATTTTTGGCGATATGCCTCAGGCACCAGCTCGTATGCGCGCAACACCGCGACTTTCACTTTGTCATAGTCGAGGCTATCCTCTAGAGACAGCGCAGCTATAATCTCCTGAGCTTTACCAATAAGTTTACACTGTAAAAGTATAGGCCACACATCACGAGGCCAATTCAGAGTAGTGGCAATACGCTCAAACGCACAGAAATAGGACGTAACCTCAGTCTCCCTAAACTGAGGCACTAACACGATATTCCTACTGACATTAAATGTATCAGCTGACTGTGCGGAGGGTCTAGACAGTCGAGGAGTCGAACTTCCTATAGGAGGCAAAACTCCTTCAGCCTGCAGCTCCAGCTGACATATTTTAACAGCCTTGTCTGCTTCAATTTCGAGTTTCTTTACCTCGAGCCTGTGCGCGATCTCCCTTTCCTGCGCCCGCTCCTCCCGCTCCATCTGGAGGCGTGCAAGCCGCACCTTAAGGCGCGCCTCATGGGCTACACCCATGCTCGACCCACTCGGGGTTGATTGCGGATCATACCGTGGCAGGGTGACGGGTGGTTGGCGTAATATAGGTAACAAAAGCTCAACATCATGAACCATCGTGTCCGTCTTAACGGCTGCCACTTCTACAGCCTCATCTACAGCCTCATCTACAGCCTCAACGAGAGGGGCTACAAGCTCATCGGAGACCAACACGGCCTTGCTGACCAACCCAGCAAGCACAGCCTGTTTAAGCTCAGCCTTTAGTACGGACCTAGACACAGCGATACAATAATGCTCCGCAATTGCAAACAAGTCCTTCATATGACAGGCATCCAAAAGCTCCACTGACGGCGCCTCAATAAACAACTGCACCACAGAGGTAGCCATAGCCAGCCAACGAGATCAGACAACAAACAAACCAAACAGATATCCTACCACACACAGACACTAATACACCGGGGTAATTTATAAATTAAGATCCCGGACAAGCCCCCACTCATGTTACGGACCCCTACCAGATGTTAATGTCTAGGGTGAGAGGAGGGGACCACGCAACAAGCAGTGCCTGTGTGCAGGCTATACCAGGCCGGCATGAAGCAACGGCACACCCAAAACAATATAGGCTAACTATAACTAAGGAACCACAGACAACGGAATAAACGGTATAAAAACCGTGATGGTTTTTTAATGTAACCAATAATAATTATAAGTGATAACAATAATAATAAGGATAATAATGAAGTGAATGAACAAACAGTAACAGAACGACAAAACACTCACATGTAGAGGCAAGGCGTGCCTCGGAGAAACTAAAGGGAGGACGCCAAAACGAGGGACCAAACGAACAAAGGAACAGAATCCCGCCCTAGATCCAATATGTCCCTGTCACTTCCCTATCTCTACCTTGTCTACAATCAGAACACCGTCCTCACTAACTAAACTTACTAGCTGCTGTCCCGCCTATCTAAACCCAAAAATACACGAAGGGTGGTACCCGCCTGGGAAACTAACCTAGTGTATTTATACATCTGATTATCTGCGTGTACAAATGTATGCCCATGGGCATCTTACCTAACATACCTCGCCCTCCCCTGGGGGAGACCTACTAGGGAGTTAAAGATATGGACAAAATGTATACGACAGAAAATAATAGGCAGACTGGGGAACAGAAAACATACAAAGGACAACGTGCTCTAACTAACAAATGGGGTGCCGCTACCTCCCGAGACATGGAAGTAGGCGGCCTTAAATAAGAACGCACAGTCCCCCGATAGGGTGACAGAAGGGCAGGTGGGACGACGCCATTGGCGGAGGGACTGCGCGGGGAAATCAACGAAGTAGACAGCCGGGAGATGCAGTCGATGAGTGAAAGGGGGCGGGGCCAATCCTGTGCAAAGACACACACACACACAGGGGGAGAAACAACCAACAGACAAACACAGAACCAGGCCTAGTAATAAGTATATAACACAAATAATATACCGTGGAACGTAACAATAATGATCACAAACAATTTATCAACTCCAGAAGTGGGGCCGTCAGGCACTATTGAAGACTTAGCATCCGCCTTTAACACCAGAGTAGGGGCAGCCTTGGATTCTGTAGCACCTATTAAACTGAAAAAGATCACAGCCAATCATAAAGCTCCATGGCGAAATGAGGAAACAAATCAACTAAAGAGAACCTGCAGAAGATCTGAGCGTATATGGAGAAAGACCAAGCTACAGGTCCACCATGATATTCTCAAAGAACATCTCGCTGCCTTTGATAAAGCAATAAGAAATGCAAGGAAAGACCACTTCTCAAAATTCATATCTATCAACCGCAATAATTCAAGAGTGCTCTTCTCAACAATTGATAGCCTAATAAACCCTGCCGTAAAAACACCAGATAACCTGCTCTCTACCTCCAAATGTGAGGAATTTGCAGCTTACTTCAGAGATAAGATTATGAATATTAGGAGGAAAGTCACCCAGGAAAGGCCATGCATCCTGTTCACAGATCCTCTTCCTCCATGTAATGGACATATGAGCTTGTTTACACTGGTGGACACAGAAATGTTGAGAAAAGTAGTATCCAAACTCAAATCCTCCACAAGCCTGCTGGATCCCATCCCCACTGATTTTTTCAAAACAATTTTTGACTCTGTATCCTATGACATTTTAGCCATTGTTAATGACTCCCTATCTACAGGTGTCTTCCCACCAATACTTAAAACTGCTTTGGTGAGACCCGTGCTGAAGAAAAACAACTTAGACACTTCAGTTCATAGCAATTTAAGACCAATCTCCAACCTTCCCTTTTTGAGTAAAATTCTGGAAACGATTGTTTTCAAACAGATTAATGATTTCCTAGCTACAAGTTCTACCCTTGACCTTTTCCAGTCCGGCTTTCGCGCCCATCATAGCACAGAGACGGCATTAGTCAAAGTTGTAAATGACCTCAGAATTAATGCTGACTCCAAAGAGCTCTCTGTTCTCATCCTCCTGGACCTGAGTGCAGCCTTTGATACTATAGATTATGCAATCCTCATCAAAAGACTGGAGAAGTGGGTTGGCCTCTCCGGTCCTTAATTGGCTTAGGACCTATATAACCGGTCGTGATTTCTTTGTTGCCCTCGGTGACCATAGCTCAGGAAAGATCCCTATGACCTGTGGGGTGCCCCAAGGATCGATCCTAGGACCTCTACTCTTCAGCCTGTACATGGTGCCCCTTGGCAGTGTCATCAGGAGGCACAACATTAGCTACCATACTGTAGCTACGCAGATGATACCCAACTCTATATTTCTGTAACACCCAGTAACTACAGCTTGATTGACTGCCTTGTCAAGTATATTACGGATATTAATAAATGTATGGATGTCACATAATTCCCTCCAACTAAACCAGGACAAAACAGAAGTACTGATCATTGGAGAAAAAGCTGAAAGAGAGAAACTATCTGCACATTTAAAAACTCTGGAAATTGACACCAAATGCCAGGCTAAAAACCCAGGTGTCATACTTGACTCAGATCTTAATTTCGAAAACCACATCATGAATATTACAAAGACATCTTTTTACCATTTAAGGAACATTGCCATGGTGCAACCCTTTCTCTCTCAGGCTGACACCGAAAGACTAATGCATACTTTCATCACAAGCAGGCTGGACTACTGCAATGCTCTACTATAAGGCCTACCAAAGAAAGCAATCTCTAAGCTACAAATGATACAGAATGCTGCAGCACGAGTCCTCACTAAGACTAGGCGCAGGGCACACATCACACCAGACTTTAAATCACTACACTGGTTACCTGTCAACTCTAGAATAGACTTTAAAATACTATTACTAGTCTATAAATCTCTCCACAGTCACGCACCAGAAAACATTTCAGACATGCTTGTCAGGTACATGCCCAACAGACCACTCAGATCCTCAGGTACTGAACTCGTAACAGTCCCAAAAGCCAGGACCAAGAAAGACGGAGAGGCAGCTTTTAGTTTCTATGCCCCCAACCTCTGGAACACCCTGCCAGAGTGCCTAAGAAGGGTCGAAACAACAGAGGTCTTCAAGCAAGATCTCAAGACGTACCTTTTTGGCCTAGCCTACAATCACTAGCCAGGACCTTGAGACACAGAAAGGCAGCCTCAAACCTACCTGTGAATCCTCTGTATACATTGGTGTATATCCTGCTATGCACTCTATGTATATCAAGTTGTGTACAGAAGCTGGTTGCCCTGAAACAGGCTTGTTCTGTTCTGATATCTGTGTTGCTTCAAAGGCTCAGCATGCTACTAACCGTTTTCTGTCTCCCCTAGTGCCTCTCTCTCTCCCTCCAACCTTCTAACCAGGTCCAGTGGATGCCCCACTGTCACCCGCACACCACCCTGAGTCCGATAGATACCCCCGTGTCAGCTGTGGATGTCGTAGTATTTAGTTAACACACACACACACGTACACACATCAGTCCACATCCGGCTTAGGCCTGGACCTGGGCCCAGTCCCCCTTCCCCTCACCCTAACCCGGGTCCGTATGCTTTTCCTACCCCCTCTCTACCCCAACCCCTGCCTCTATCTGGGCCCAGGCACATTCACGCACACACAGACATACACCAGTGTTTGCCATGTCTCTCCTTTTATGTTTTTAGCCTCTCTTACTCTGAAAATGTAATTTAATTTAATTTATTGCTTTATAAATGTTCTTAGCCGGTAGACAAACATACTCCAGGAGCTTGCTCGATTTCCTTGTTGAGAGGGGTCAGGGAAGAATTTGTACAGCTCACTTTTTGCTTCCCTCTGGAATATGTAGGGATGGGATGTATCCCCACCTCCCTTGTTCTCTGTAAAGCGCATTGTGTTGCCTCTGTGTCACGGCACCGCCGCGTCAGCCTCGTCCACCTCCTCAGCCCCCTGACCCCGGCCCGAGCCCCGGTTCTGACGCTGGTCCCCAGCCTGTCCCTGTCTCTCCAGTGCCGGACTCCGTTTCCCCCAGCACCTCCCAGAGCCTGCAGCGGGAACTGCGGCCACGTCTGCGGTCACAAGCCAGACACGCCCCCGATCCACACCTGCCGTGCGTCACCTTGATTGCCTCTCCTCCACACCTCAACGCACCTGGTCCTGATCAGCCAATCAACGCACCTGGTCCTGATCAGCCAATCGCCAGCAGGATAAGAAGCCGGTCCACACAGCCCTCTGTGCCAGATCGTTGACCAACCAACCTAGTGGGTACACGTCTCTAGCTCCCTGCCTCGTCTGTTTTTGAACCTTGCCTTACCCTGTTCTCCCTGTCTTCCCAGTATCCAGTTCCTGCCTGACCCACGCCTGTACGATTACCCTGCTCCTGCCTGACCCACACCTGTACGATTACCCCGCTCCTGCCTTACCCACGCCTGTACAACAACCCTGCTCCTGCCTGACCCACGCCTGTACGACAACCCCGCTCCTGCCTGACCATCGCCTGTACGACTACCACGCTCCTGCCTGACCATCGCCTGTACGACTACCACGTCCCCGCCTGACCCACGCCTGTCTACGGACCACGTTACTGCCTGCCTCTCCCCGGATCTCAATAAACGTGCCTACGGGCTTTCACCCCAATCGTGTCTGCTCTTGGGTCCTCCATCAAAACCCTAACAGAACGATCCGGCCAACATGGACCCAGCGGACAATACAGGCCTCCGGCAGGCCGTCACCTCCCAAGGGATTCTCGTGGGACAACACAGCGTTCTACTCCGGGACGCCGATACAGCGATGCGGGCTCTCAACGCTAATATGCAAGGCCTGTCGGCCCAGGTAACCAAGTCGGAGCAAAGCCTGCACACTATCGCCGCTACCATGCAAACCCTCAGCGAGCAGGTTAGCCAATTGGTCATATCCACGGGCTCCGCAGCCCAGGGGGAGGGCCCTGCACCCGGAGCCCTGGCAGCTAGCCCAGCCCCTGTGACTGCATCCCGACGTGAGCCTAACCTCCCTAGTCCCAAGCCGTATGACGGTGATCTGGCTCGTTGTGGGTCATTTCTAATGCAATGTGACTTCATCTTTATTCACCAGCCTAGCATGTATTCACTGGACGCCGAAAGGATAGCCTTCGTGTCTAGCCTACTTACCGGTCCGCCCCTTAGTTGGTTTGAAGCCACCTGGAAAGCTAACGCGGCTTGTCTCCGGTCTTACGCTGAATTCAGCTTGGAGTTCAGAAAAGTGTTTGATCATCCCGCCCTTGGTCACGACTCAGCCTCACGTTTAATGAACTTCCAACAAGGTAGCCGTAGCGTGGCAGAGTACTCCATAGAGTTCAGGATCCTAGCCGCGGATAGCGGGTGGAACGATACCGCCTTACAGACCGCTTTCCGTGCGGGCCTGTCCGAGACTCTGAAGGACGAGTTAGTCAGGGACACGCCCACTACCCTTGACAGCCTAATCTCCCTGGCTATCAAAATCGATCACCGCCTGAGGGAGCATAGAAAGGAAAGAAGCCGCACATCCGGTTTTCCATCTAGGCTTCCCAGCCAGCGTTCCCCTAACACGCCTTCTCAGCTCTCGCCACGTCATGAAGCGCTCTCCCCTCAGCGCACCACGATGCCACATGCCTCCGCCCCCGAGGACGAGCCCATGCAGTTGGGCGGCGCACGACTCTCCGAGGCTGAACGCACTCGCCGTGTGAGTGAGCGCCTCTGTTTCTACTGCGGTCAACCAGGTCATGGCCGTGCTTCCTGCCCCGCTCGGCCAAAAACCCAAGCCCACCAGTGAGAGTGGGTTCACCGGTGGGCTGTGCCCTGTCACCCACGCCCCCCATGGCCAAGCTAGCGCACGTGGGCTCTCTTTCCAATGGCTCCTCCTGTGTCGATGCCCAGGGGCGGATGCACCTCGACGTCTCCATCACTGTGAACCAACGGCCCATCTCAGTTCTCGCCCTTGTTGACTCAGGTGCCGACGACAATTTCATCGACGCAGAGCTAGTAATCCAGGCGGGTATTGCCACCCTCCCCAGAGAGCCCCCTGTTACCGTGCACGACCTTAGCGGTAGACTCCTAGCCAACATTACGCATGTCACCGAACCCTTGAGCGTGGTCATCTCTGGAAACCATCGCGAGTCCTTGTCCCTATTGGTCATCACGTCCCCCCAGAGTCCCATAGTGCTTGGCCATGCGTGGTTAAAACAACACAATCCCCATATCGACTGGTCCTCTAACCGAGTAGTCAGCTGGAGTTCCTTCTGCCTCAGTACCTGCCTCACATCTGCCCGTCCCCCAGCAGAGGGCGCTGTTGCCCCTATTGAGCCTCCTGACCTGTCCCAGGTGCCCCCCGTCTACCACGACCTTGGAGAGGCCTTCGGTAAGCAACGAGCTCTCTCCCTACCGCCTCATCGCCCCTATGACTGCTCCATAGAGCTCCTCCCTGGGGCCCCTCTGCCCTCAGGCCGTCTGTTCCACCTGTCACGTCCTGAGAGAGAGGCCATGGAAACTTACATCAGGGACTCTCTTGCTTCTGGCATCATCAGGCCATCGTCCTCTGCAGTAGGTGCCGGATTCTTCTTTGTCGGTAAGAAGGATGGTTCCTTACGACCCTGCATTGATTACCGGGCTCTGAACAGCATAACTGTTAAAAACAAGTATCCCCTGCCTCTCCTCGCTTCTGCCTCTGAGCCCCTCCAAGGCGCCACCGTCTTTTCCAAACTGGACCTCAGGAACGCCTACCATCTGGTTCGGATTACAGAAGGAGACGAGTGGAAGACTGCTTTTAACACCCCCCTTGGACATTTCGAGTATCTGGTGATGCCTTTTGGGTTGACCAATGCCCCTGCTGTTTTTCAGGCCCTAGTCAACGACGTCCTCCGGGATCTACTGAACCGTTCTGTCTTTGTCTACCTGGATGACATCCTTGTTTTTTCTCGTTCCCCGGAGGAGCATGTCAAGCACGTCAGGCAGGTTCTCCAAAGACTCCTGGAGAACCGGCTGTTTGTCAAGGCTGAAAAGTGTGAATTTCATGTCCGCTCAGTTCAGTTTCTGGGGTACATCATTGGAGAGGGTCAGGTGAAGGCTACCCCAGAGAAGATCAGGGCAGTGGTCGAGTGGCCCACCCCCACAACCAGAAAGGAGCTACAGAGGTTTCTTGGGTTTGCAAACTTTTACCGACGGTTTATCCGTGACTACAGCCGAGTTGCTTCCCCCATGATGGCCCTGACCTCTAGGACCACTCCCTTCTCCTGGACACCCGAGGCAGACGCTGCGTTCAGGGCCTTGAAAGCACTCTTCACCTCTGCCCCGGTGCTTACCCAACCAGACCCCTCACGTCAGTTCGTCGTGGAGGTTGACGCATCGGACACGGGAGTGGGGGCGGTCCTGTCACAGCGATCGGCCTCCAACGACAAGCTCCACCCCTGCGCCTTCTTCTCTCGCCGCCTTGAACCGGCGGAACGCAATTACGACGTGGGGAACAAGGAGCTGCTCGCTGTCCAGCTGGCCCTGCAGGAATGGAGACATTGGTTGGAGGGGGCGGAACAACCGTTTATCGTGTGGATCATAAAAACCTGGTTAACCTCCAGAACGCCAAGAGGCTAAACCCCAGGCAGGCCCGGTGGGCGCTGTTCTTCGGGTGCTTCCGGTTTACCATCACCTACGGGCCGGGGTCTCGCAACGTCAAGCGTGATGCGTTGTCATGCCAATTTGCTCCCCCGGAACCGAGTGCCGCAGAGCCTGACACGATCCTACCTCCCTCCTGTGTGGTGGGCGCGGTCACATGGGAGATCGAGGGCGTGGTCAGGGACGCCCAGAGGAGCCAACCGGACCCAGGTAACGGCCCCCCTAACCGACGTTTGTGCCTGATCTAGTCCGTTCCCAGGTCATCCAGTGGGTCCACGCATCCCGGCTTGCCTGTCACCCAGGGGTCAACCGCACCCTGGCTCTGCTTAAGAAGCGTTTTTGGTTGCCCACCATGTCAGCTGACACCCGGGAATACATCCAGGCCTGCACAGTCTGTGCCCAGAGCAAGGCGTCGCACCAACCCTCCTCCGGTCTGCTACGCCCCCTGCCTGTTCCTGGCCGCCCTTGGAGCCACATCGGGCTGGACTTCGTGTGCGGGCTCCCTCTGTCCAATGGTAACACCACCATACTAACTATTATTGACCGGTTTTCTAAGGCCGCCCATTTTGTGCCCCTATCCAAGCTCCCCTCAGCTTCAGAGACCGCGGCTCTCCTGGTGACCCATGTGGTCCGGCTCCACGGCATTCCCGTGGACATTGTCTCGGACCGAGGACCCCAGTTTACGTCCCAAGTGTGGCGGGAGTTCTGCCGGGCTATTGGAGCCACCGTGAGCCTGTCCTCCGGCTACCACCCCCAGACTAACGGGCAGGCTGAACGGGCCAACCAGTTCCTTGGGAATGCGCTGCGCTGTGTCACCACTCGGAACCCGTCCGCCTGGAGCGACTACTTCTCCTGGGTTGAGTATGCTCACAACTCCCTGTCCAATGCCTCCACTGGTCTGTCCCCTTTTGAATGCTCTCTGGGCTACCAGCCACCATTGTTCCCTGAGCAGGAGGGGGAACTCACCGTGCCCTCAGTCCAGAGCTACATCCGTCGCTGCCGCAGGGTGTGGAGAGAGACCCGAACCGCCCTGCTCCGCTCTGCCCACCGCAGCCGGCGTAACGCGGATCGCCACCGGGTCCCAGCTCCAGCTTACCAACCAGGTCAGAGTGTATGGTTATCCTCCAAGGACATCCCATTGCAAGCATCCTCCCGTAAGCTGACACCCCGGTACCTGGGCCCATACGTCATCGACAGCATAGTCAACCCCTCAGCGATCAGGCTCAAGTTGCCTCCCGCCATGAGGATACATCCGACCTTCCATGTGTCCCGTATCAAGCCTGCCTCTGTCAGCCCACTGTGTCCACCAGGAGACCCGCCACCACCGGTCCGGATCATCGATGACAACCTTGCCTGGACGGTACGGCGCTTGCTGAGGGTCCGTCGGCGGGGCCGGGGACTCCAGTATCTGGTGGACTGGGAGGGTTATGGGCCTGAGGAACGGAGTTGGGTTCCCCGCAGGTTCATTCTGGACCCGACTCTCATCCGGGATTTCCACCGTGACCATCTTGGCCAGCCCGGTCGGTCGCCAGGAGGCGCCCGTAGAGGGGGGGGGTCCTGTCACGGCACCGCCGCGTCAGCCTCGTCCACCTCCTCAGCCCCCTGACCCCGGCCCGAGCCCCGGTTCTGACGCTGGTCCCCAGCCTGTCCCTGTCTCTCCAGTGCCGGACTCCGTTTCCCCCAGCACCTCCCAGAGCCTGCAGCGGGAACTGCGGGCACGTCTGCGGTCACAAGCCAGACACGCCCCCGATCCACACCTGCCGTGCGTCACCTTGATTGCCTCTCCTCCACACCTCAACGCACCTGGTCCTGATCAGCCAATCAACGCACCTGGTCCTGATCAGCCAATCGCCAGCAGGATAAGAAGCTGGTCCACACAGCCCTCTGTGCCAGATCGTTGACCAACCAACCTAGTGGGTACACGTCTCTAGCTCCCTGCCTCGTCTGTTTTTGAACCTTGCCTTACCCTGTTCTCCCTGTCCCAGTATCTAGTTCCTGCCTGACCCACGCCTGTACGATTACCCTGCTCCTGCCTGAACCACACCTGTACGATTACCCCGCTCCTGCCTGACCCACACCTGTACGACAACCCCGCTCCTGCCTGACCATCGCCTGTACGACTACCACGCTCCTGCCTGACCATCGCCTGTACGACTACCACGTCCCCGCCTGAACCACGCCTGTCTACGGACCACGTTACTGCCTGCCTCTCCCCGGATCTCAATAAACGTGCCTACGGGCTTTCACCCCAATCGTGTCTGCTCTTGGGTCCTCCATCAAAACCCTAACACTGGGTATGAAATGCGCTATACAAATACAGCTTTGAATGATTGATTGATTGATACCACTTCATATCACAGCGAGCATACTGTAGCTATACAGCTCTTTACAACACAGGACAGTAGGTCTATACCTAGCTGTACAGCACTTTACAACATACAACAGTAGTCATATACCTACTGTAGCTACTGTATACAAGTACTTTACAATACAGCACAATAGACCTATACCTAGCAGCACATTAGGCCTATATTTAGATATACAGGACTTTCCAATACAGCACGGTAGGCCTAGCTGGATAACACTTTACCAAAAGAATCAAGTATTATTATTATATCTGCCCCAGTCTGACTGAAGTCCTATAAAGCAACTGGTTATTCACCAGATCACTGATGAAGAGGAGGTTCACCCAGGATCTCATATTACCCAGAGCCATCACTGCTAGTCCTCTAATCAACCAGTATCAACACATCATTTATATGACAACTTGGTTAAACAAAGCTCAGAGAGCAATATGTACTCTATTCTGTCTTCAATTGGGGGTGTTTTTGTCAAAGAATGAATACAGAATAATTGTAGAAAATTCTTACTCTAAAGTTTATCCCCATTATGGACTTACTTGTTTTCTCTAAGTCAGTGTGTCAAATCCAGAAGTCACTAGCTACTCTGATGAGGTGGAATGGATCACTGACTGTTTAAGTGTCTGCGTCAGCAACGTCTACTATGACATCATAAAAGCAATGGGAGATGTAACGTGGCGAGGCGCCCTCTAGTGGTTTTGATAGGGGTGTGGAAGTGTTGGAGTCGGACTGATGAGTGCATTTATGAAATAGGATATCTACATTAGGTAAACACGGGTGTAATTAATAAAAAGGCGAGGTTGCTGCGAGTGGTTGCTAAGCAAAGCGTTCACTAAGTGTAGTCACAAGCACCAACCCCCCTCTCCCCCCACCGGGACGGCTCCCTCTCTCCTCCCCGATAGGTAGATTTGGGGAGCGTTCTTTGAGCGCGAAGGACGACCGAGAGGCGGGATTAGCGTTCGTTCAAGTAATAATAAAAAAAAGAGTCCCATAGCCATTGAATTGGTAGTAGGCTATTTTGAGGTTGGTCATTTCTCCGAGTGAGAATTGTGAAGCGTGGCGAGTGAGCGTGAGAATAGGCGTGTCTGAGACTTGGCAGCTCCGGGTTTCACTGATCTAGCGGTCAGTAAATTCGACCAAATTTCAAGAGGTGGACATCACTGGATTCATCTCGGCATACAGATAATTCAAGAGCAATTGACTCATGTTTACGAAGCACACCAACATAGTGCTCTGATCAGCTGCACTCTCCAGTGAAGTTCTCAAAACGCGACAGATGCCCGGATCCGTAGTAGCCTAGATCTCATTGTATTACAGTAATTTAGCAGACGCGTTTATCCAAAGCAACTAACAATAATTGCATTTAACGTAGGAAAAGCCAATGTAGGCTACTAGCCTACTAGGCTACTTGCCGGAACTCACAAGTGCATCTCCTTTCTAAAACAAGTGACTAAGAGCATAATCTAGTGCTGAAGGCAAAGTGCAAGAATAGCAATCTAAAATACAATAGAGGGATCGTTGTAGTTCTCTCTGTAAAATAACTACAACGTAGACCTAAATTAAAGAAATAAAAAGTAGGCTACCTTTGAGAAACCGCACATTATTGCGGCGGAATTTGATATTGTTAGTAGCCTAGTTTATGGCTTTGTCAATCCATTGATATCGATTTATAATTATTTCAAGTTTTTCTCCCTATGCAAAAGATGGGGCGGTTGTGTGAACCCAACCAGTAGAGAGCGTAGTTTTACGCTTTGGCTCCCTTGAACATAGATGGTGAAGTGGGCTTTCTGGAGCGTACAGGGAACATAGTAGGCTAATGCTGATGATTTCTGTCACGGGCAGCATACACTGCATACCCTCAATCCCCTAATAGGTCTTATTTCATTTCAACTTGGCTATTAACTTGATGGAGCATGTTACATTTGAGCAATATGATGATAATATGGCTAAAAGGTAGGCTACAATATGTCACAGTGCACTGGCTACTGCTATCATGTACAGTACTCCTACACATAGTAACTTCAGTTTTACAAGATGCCACAGTGCACTGGCTACTGCTATCAATACGATACAGTACAGTGCTCCTAAAATACCTATGTTATATACAGATGCCCTCAGCTGCAGGATCATCTCCTTTGATGATTTTACCTCTTTTGAATACCACGCTATGTTCTTAAAATGCCAGCCCCCAGTTCTGGCAGTAACAGTGTATAGGCCTCCTAAACAATGCCCTGCCTTCTCTACCGAATTTTCAGAACTCCTGTCCATTGTTACGGTTTCACCTCCACACACGCCCCCCTCCTCCGCCTCTCCACAACCCTCCACCTCTGTGCCTACCTCACACGCCCCCTGCAGCTCGGCACGGGCACTGAGGGCGCTCCAACGACAGCTGAAATGAGTTGAGCTGATGGGCAAATGAGCTTATGGCCGGATCACTGCACACCTGCTGCCACCTTCTCATGAACCCCCTCTACCTACAAGATGCCGGTTTCTCCAGCCATTCATCGCCAGATCTTCCCTAAGAAACGCCTGGCAAGTATCGTAGTTGTTAAACAAAGTATTTCTGCTTATATATATGTGTGTTTGTGTGCTCTCTGGACCACCGCACCTCAAGGCTTACTCGTCTCTCCGTGTTCCCTACAGAACGACCAGGTGTGCTGTGATCCGGCTTGCCTGCCCATCACTCTGCCCGCCACGCACTGCAGCTGCTCCAACCGGCCTCAACCTCCAGCCTGCCAGGCTCCCAACCTGAGCCATCCGGGCACTACCTTCCCTCCCAGCTCCAGCAATAAACGCCCTGCTGGGCAAAGAGCTTCCTGCCTCCTGTGTCGTGCACTTGAGCCCCGTAGCTAACTAGCCTTAACAGTCCATCATCCATACAAATTATGACACCCTTGATCTAGTGATTACTAAGGGCCTGACTATCACTGTCTCCTCTATTAGTGACCTCGCTCTCTCTGACAATTTCTGTATCTTCTTCACTGCATTGGTTCCTAAAGTCAAAAGTAGTACTAGCGCTTTATCAAGAAACATTATCTAACCTCCGCAGTATCCGATAGTTTTAGAGAAATAATGATCACAAACAATTTATCAACTCCAGAAGTGGGGCCGTTAGGCACTATTGAAGACTTAGCATCCGCCTTTAACACCAGAGTAGGGGCAGCCTTGGATTCTGTAGCACCTATTAAACGGAAAAAGATCACAGCCAATCATAAAGCTCCATGGCGAAATGAGGAAACAAATCAACTAAAGAGAACCTGCAGAAAATCTGAGCGTATATGGAGAAAGACCAAGCTACAGGTCCACCATGATATTCTCAAAGAACATCTCGCTGCCTTTGATAAAGCAATAAGAAATGCAAGGAAAGACCACTTCTCAAAATTCATATCTATCAACCGCAATAATTCAAGAGTGCTCTTCTCAACAATTGATAGCCTAATAAACCCTGCCGTAAAAACACCAGATAACCTGCTCTCTACCTCCGAATGTGAGGAATTTGCAGCTTACTTCAGAGATAAGATTATGAATATTAGGAGGAAAGTCACCCAGGAAAGGCCATGCATCCTGTTCACAGATCCTCTTCCTCCATGGAATGGACATATGAGCTTGTTTACACTGGTGGACACAGAAATGTTGAGAAAAGTAGTATCCAAACTCAAATCCTCCACAAGCCTGCTGGATCCCATCCACACTGATTTTTTCAAAACAATTTTTGACTCTGTATCCTATGACATTTTAGCCATTGTTAATGACTCCCTATCTACAGGTGTCTTCTCACCAATACTTAAAACTGCTTTGGTGAGACCCGTGCTGAAGAAAAACAACTTAGACACTTCAGTTCTTAGCAATTTTAGACCAATCTCCAACCTTCCCTTTTTGAGTAAAATTCTGGAAACTATTGTTTTCAAACAGATTAATTATTTTCAAACAGATTAATGATTTCCTAGCTACAAGTTCTACGCTTGACCTTTTCCAGTCCGGCTTTCGCGCCCATCATAGCACAGAGACGGCATTAGTCAAAGTTGTAAATGACCTCAGAATTAATGCTGACTCCAAAGAGCTCTCTGTTCTCATCCTCCTGGACCTGAGTGCAGCCTTTGATACTATAGATTATGCAATCCTCATCAAAAGACTGGAGAAGTGGGTTGGCCTCTCCGGTCCAGTCCTTAATTGGCTTAGGACCTATCTAACCGGTCGTGATTTCTTCATTGCCCTCGGTGACCATAGCTCAGGAAAGATCCCTATGACCTGTGGGGTGCCCCAAGGATCGATCCTAGGACCTCTACTCTTCAGCCTGTACATGGTGCCCCTTGGCAGTGTCATCCAGAGGCACAACATTAGCTACCATAGCTACGCAGATGATACCCAACTCTATATTTCTGTAACACCCAGTAACTACAGCTTGATTGACTGCCTTGTCAAGTGTATTACGGATATAAATGTATGGATGTCACATAATTTCCTCCAACTAAACCAGGACAAAACAGAAGTACCGATCATTGGAGAAAAAGCTGAAAGAGAGAAACTATCTGCACATTTAAAAACTCTGAAAATTGACACCAAATGCCAGGCTAAAAACCCAGGTGTCATACTTGACTCAGATCTTAATTTCGAAAACCACATCATGAATATTACAAAGACATCTTTTTACCACTTAAGGAACATTGCCATGGTGCAACCCTTTCTCTCTCAGGCTGACACCGAAAGACTAATGCATACTTTCATCACAAGCAGGCTGGACTACTGCAATGCTCTACTATCAGGCCTACCAAAGAAAGCAATCTCTAAGCTACAAATGATACAGAATGCTGCAGCACGAGTCCTCACTAAGACTAGACGCAGGGCACACATCACACCAGCCTTTAAATCACTACACTGGTTACCTGTCAACTCTAGAATAGACTTTAAAATACTACTACTAGTCTATAAATCTCTCCACAGTCACGCACCAGAAAACATTTCAGACATGCTTGTCAGGTACATGCCCAACAGACCACTCAGATCCTCAGGTACTGAACTCGTAACAGTCCCAAAAGCCAGGACCAAGAAAGACGGAGAGGCAGCTTTTAGTTTCTATGCCCCCAACCTCTGGAACACCCTGCCGGAGTACCTAAGAAGGGTCGAAACAACAGAGGTCTTCAAGCAAGATCTCAAGGCGTACCTTTTTGGCCTAGCCTACAATCACTAGCCAGGACCTTGAGACACAGAAAGGCAGCCTCAAACCTACCTGTGAATCCTCTGTATACATTCGTGTATATCCTGCTATGCACTCTATGTATATCAAGTTGTGTACAGAAGCTGGTTGCCCTGAAACAGGCTTGTTCTGTTCTGATATCTGTGTTGCTTCAAAGGCTCAGCATGCTACTAACCGTTTTCTGTCTCCCCTAGTGCCTCTCTCTCTCCCTCCTACCTTCTAACCAGGTCCAGTGGATGCCCCACTGTCACCCGCACACCACCCTGAGTCCGATAGATACCCCCGTGTCAGCTGTGGATGTCGTAGTATTTAGTTAACACACACACACACGTACACACATCAGTCCACATCCGGCTTAGGCCTGGACCTGGGCCCAGTCCCCCTTCCCCTCACCCTAACCCGGGTCCGTATGCTTTTCCTACCCCCTCTCTACCCCAACCCCTGCCTCTATCTGGGCCCAGGCACATTCACGCACACACAGACATACACCAGTGTTTGCCATGTCTCTCCTATTATGTTTTTAGCCTCTCTTACTCTGAAAATGTAATTTATTGCTTTATAAATGTTCTTAGCCGGTAGACAAACATACTCCAGGAGCTTGCTCGATTTCCTTGTTGAGAGGGGTCAGGGAAGAATTTGTACAGCTCACTTTTTGCTTCCCTCTGGAATATGTAGGGATGGGATGTATCCCCACCTCCCTTGTTCTCTGTAAAGCGCATTGTGTTGCCTCTGTGTCACGGCACCGCCGCGTCAGCCTCGTCCACCTCCTCAGCCCCCTGACCCCGGCCCGAGCCCCGGTTCTGACGCTGGTCCCCAGCCTGTCCCTGTCTCTCCAGTGCCGGACTCCGTTTCCCCCAGCACCTCCCAGAGCCTGCAGCGGGAACTGCGGCCACGTCTGCGGTCACAAGCCAGACACGCCCCCGATCCACACCTGCCGTGCGTCACCTTGATTGCCTCTCCTCCACACCTCAACGCACCTGGTCCTGATCAGCCAATCAACGCACCTGGTCCTGATCAGCCAATCGCCAGCAGGATAAGAAGCCGGTCCACACAGCCCTCTGTGCCAGATCGTTGACCAACCAACCTAGTGGGTACACGTCTCTAGCTCCCTGCCTCGTCTGTTTTTGAACCTTGCCTTACCCTGTTCTCCCTGTTTTCCCAGTATCCAGTTCCTGCCTGACCCACGCCTGTACGATTACCCTGCTCCTGCCTGACCCACACCTGTACGATTACCCCGCTCCTGCCTGACCCACGCCAGTACGACAACCCTGCTCCTGCCTGACCCACGCCTGTACGACAACCCCGCTCCTGCCTCACCATCGCCTGTACGACTACCACGCTCCTGCCTGACCCACGCCTGTACGACAACCCCGCTCCTGCCTCACCTTCGCCTGTACGATTACCCCGCTCCTGCCTGACCCACGCCTGTACGACAACCCTGCTCCTGCCTGACCCACGCCTGTACGACAACCCCGCTCCTGCCTGACCATCGCCTGTACGACTACCACGCTCCTGCCTGACCATCGCCTGTACGACTTCCACGTCCCCGCCTGACCCACGCCTGTCTACGGACCACGTTACTGCCTGCCTCTCCCCGGATCTCAATAAACGTGCCTACGGGCTTTCACCCCAATCGTGTCTGCTCTTGGGTCCTCCATCAAAACCCTAACACTGGGTATGAAATGCGCTATACAAATACAGCTTTGATTGATTGATTGATTGATTGATTGATACCACTTCATATCACAGCGAGCATACTGTAGCTATACAGCTCTTTACAACACAGGACAGTAGGTCTATACCTAGCTGTACAGCACTTTACAACATACAACAGTAGTCATATACCTACTGTAGCTACTGTATACAAGTACTTTACAATACAGCACAATAGACCTATACCTAGCAGCACATTAGGCCTATATTTAGATATACAGGACTTTCCAACACAGCACGGTAGGCCTAGCTGGATAACACTTTACCAAACAGAAACCAAAAGAATCAAGTATTATTATTATTATTATTATATTTATATGCCCCAGTCTGACTGAAGTCCTATAAAGTTATTCACCAGATCACTGATGAAGAGGAGGTTCACCCAGGATCTCATATTACCCAGAGCCATCACTGCTAGTCCTCTAATCAACCAGTATCAACACATCATTTATATGACAACTTGGTTAAACAAAGCTCAGAGAGCAATATGTACTCTATTCTGTCTTCAATTGGGGGTGTTTTTGTCAAAGAATGAATACAGAATAATTGTAGAAAATTCTTACTCTAAAGTTTATCCCCATTATGGACTTACTTGTTTTCTCTAAGTCAGTGTGTCAAATCCAGAAGTCACTAGCTACTCTGATGAGGTGGAATGGATCACTGACTGTTTAAGTGTCTGCGTCAGCAACGTCTACTATGACATCATAAAAGCAATGGGAGATGTAACGTGGCGAGGCGCCCTCTAGTGGTCTTGATAGGGCTGTGGAAGTGTTGGAGTCGGACTGATGAGTGCATTTTTGAAATAGGATATCTACATTAGGTAAACACGGGTGTAATTATTAAAAAGGCAAGGTTGCAGCGAGTGGTTGCTAGGCAAAGCGTTCACTAAGTGTAGTCACAAGCACCAACCCCCCTCTCCCCCCACCGGGACGGCTCCCTCTCTCCTCCCCGATAGGTAGATTTGGGTAGCGTTCTTTGAGCGCGAAGGACGACCGAGAGGCGAGATTAGCGTTCGTTCAAGTAATAATAAAAAAAGAGTCCCATAGCCATTGAATTGGTAGTAGGCTATTTTGAGGTTGGTCATTTCTCCGAGTGAGAATTGTGAAGCGTGGCGAGTGAGCGTGAGAATAGGCTGCAATGCGTGTCTGAGACTTGGCAGCTCCGGGTTTCACTGATCTAGCGGCCAGTAAATTCGACCAAATTTCAAGAGGTGGATATCACTGGATTCATCTCGGCATACAGATAATTCAAGAGCAATTGACTCATGTTTAGGAAGCACACCAACATAGTGCTCTGATCAGCTGCACTCTCCAGTGAAGTTCTCAAAACGCGACAGATGCCCGGATCCGTAGTAGCCTAAATCTCATTGTATTACAGTAATTTAGCAGACGCGTTTATCCAAAGCAACTAACAATAATTGCATTTAACGTAGGAAAAGCCAATGTAGGCTACTAGCCTACTAGGCTACTTGCCGGAACTCACAAGTGCATCTCCTTTCTAAAACAAGTGACTAAGAGCATAATCTAGTGCTGAAGGCAAAGTGCAGGAATAGCAATCTAAAATACATTAGAGGGATCGTTGTAGTTCTCTCTGTAAAATAACTACAACGTAGACCTAAATTAAAGAAATAAAAAGTACCTTTGAGAAACCGCACATTATTGCGGTGGAATTTGATATTGTTAGTAGCCTAGTTTATGGCTTTGTCAATCCATTGATCATCATCATCATCTTCATCCGCTTATCCAGGGTCGGGTCGCGGAGGCAGCAGTTCCATCAGGGGGCCCCAGACATCCCTTTCCCTAGCAGCATCAACCAGCTCTGCCTGGGGAATCTTTAGCCGCTCACAGGCCAGTGCGGAGATGTAGTCCCGCCACCTAGTCCTGGGTCTACCCCGCGGCCTCCTCCCAGCCGGACACGCCTGGAACACCTCCCTAGGGAGGCGCCCAGGAGGCATCCTCACTAGATGCCCGAACCACCTCAACTGGCTCCTTTCGACGCAAAGGAGCTGCGGCTCTACTCCGAGTCTCTCCCGGATGACTGAACTTCTCACCCGATCTCTCAGGGAGACCACAGCCACCCTCCGGAGAAAACTCATTTCGGCCGCTTGTATCCGTGATCTCGTTCTTTCGGTCATGACCCATCCTTCATGACCATAGGTGAGGGTGGGGACGAAGATAGACCGGTAGATCGAGAGCTTTGCCTTTTGGCTCAGCTCTCTTTTCATCACAACAGTGCGGTAAAGCGACTGCAGAACCGCACCAGCTGCTCCGATTCTCCGGCCAAACTCCCTCTCCATGGTTCCCTCACTCGTGAACAAGACCCCCAGATACTTGAACTCCTTCACTTGGGGTAAGGACTCATTTCCTACTCGGAGCGGACAGGCCACCGGTTTCCTGCTGAGAACCATGGCCTCAGATTTAGAAGTGCTTATTCTCATCCCAGCCGCTTCACACTCAGTTGCGAACCTATCCAGAGAGTGCTGGAGGTCGCAGGCAGCTGATGCCATCAGGACCACATCATCTGCAAAAAGCAGTGACGTGATCCCCAGCTCACCGAACTGCAAACCCACCTACCCCCGGCTACGCCTCGATATCCTCACGGGGGCACCGGCGTCAGCCATTAAACCTCTGGAACTTGTCCAGAAAGCTGCTGCTCGCCTGGTGTTCAACCACCCCAAATTCTCCCACACAACTTCCCTCCTCCGTTCCCTACACTGGCTCCCTGTAGCGGCTCGCATCCAGTTTAAAACTCTGGCGCTAACCTACAGGGCAATGAAAGGAACAGCCCCCTCCTACCTCCAGGCCATGGTCAAACCCTACATCCCCTCCCGACCACTACGCTCTGCTACCTCAGGGCGACTGGTTGCCCCGTCACTCCGAGGCTCCTGCGGTCGATCGACACGGTCACGGCTCTTCTCTGTCCTGGCCCCGCAGTGGTGGAATGAGCTGCCCACTGATGTCAGGACAGCAGAGTCGCTGCCCATCTTTCGTCGCAGGCTCAAAACTCATCTCTTCAAGAAGTACTACAACAGTCCTCCCACCTAAGCACTTATTATATTGCACTGTACTTTAGATTGTGATTCTTGCACTTTGCCTTCAGCACTAGATTATGCTCTTAGTCACTTGTTTGTTTTAGAAAGAAGATGCACTTGTGAGTTCTGGCAAGTAGTAGTACATTGGCTCTTCCTACGTTAAATGCAATTATTGTTAGTCGCTTTGGATAAAAGCATCTGCTAAATGACTGTAATGTAATGTAATGTAATATCCTGTCCATGAAAATCACAAACAGGATTGGTGACAAAGCGCAGCCCTGGCGGAGGCCAACACCCACCGGAAAGGAAGACGACTTACTGCCGAGGACCCGGACACAGCTCTCGCTCTGGGTGTACAGGGATTGGATGGCCCTAAGTAGGGACCCCCTCACCCCATACTCCCGCATAACCCTCCACAAGACCTCTCGAGGGACCCGGTCGTAAGCCTTCTCCAAGTCCACAAAACACATGTAGACAGGTTGGGCAAGCTCCCAAGCCCCCTCCAAGATCCTTGCGAGAGTGAAGAGCTGGTCGGTAGTTCCACGACCAGGACGAAATCCGCATTGTTCCTCTTCGATCTGAGGTTCGACTATCGGCCGGACCCTCCTTTCCAGCACCTTGGAGTAAACTTTCCCTGGGAGGCTGAGTAATGTGATGCCTCTATAATTCGCACACACCCTCTGGTCCCCTTTTTTGAATATTGGGACCACCACCCCAGTCTGCCACTCCTTCGGCACTGACCCAGACTTCCACGCAATGTTACAGAGGCGTGTCAACCAAGACAGCCCCTCTACACCCAGCGCCTTCAGCATTTCTGGACGGATCTCATCAGTCCCTGGGGCTCTGCCACTGTGGAGTTGTTTGACTACCTCAGTGACCTCCTCCAAGGACATTGACGACCCCCCATCATCTTCCGGCTCTGCCTCGATCGTAGAGGGTGGATTAGTCGGGTTCAGGAGTTCCTCAAAGTGCTCCTTCCAATGCTCAACAACCTCCTCAGTTGAGGTCAGCAGTGTCCCCTCCTTGCTGTATACAGCTTGGATGGTCCCCCACTTTCCCTTCCTGAGGTGTCTGATGGTCTTCCAGAAACACTTTGATGCCGACCGAAAGTCCTTCTCCATGGTTTCTCCGAACTCCTCCCACACCCGCTGCTTTGCCTTGGTCACGGCCGAAGCCGCAGCCCTCCGGGCCAGTCGATACCCTGCAACTGTTTCTGGGGTCTCCCGGGCTAACATAACCCGGAAGGCCTCCTTCTTCAGTCGGACGGCTTCCCTCACCACCGCTGTCCACCACGGTGTCCGAGGGTTACCGCCCCTTGAGGTACCTATGGCCCTCAGGCCACAGCTCCCAGCCGCAGCTTCAGCAATGGAGGCTTTGAACACCGACCACTCATGCTCGATGTCCCCAACCTCCACAGGGATGCCTGAGAAGCTCCGCCGGAGTTGGCAATTGAAATCTCTCCAGACAGGCTCTTCCTCCAGACGTTCCCAGTTCACCCTCACTACACGCTTGGGTTTTCCAGGTCTGTCCAGAAGTTTCCCCCGCCATCAAAACCAGCTCACCACCAGATGGTGATCAGTGGACAGCTCTGCCCCTCTCTTTACCCGAGTGTCCAAAACGCATGGCCTCAGATCAGATGATACGATAACGAAATCGATCATCGACCTTCGGCCTAAGGTGTTCTGATGCCAGGTGTACTTGTGGGCATCCTTGTGTTCGAACATGGTGTTTGTTATGGACAAACCGTGACTAGCACAGAAGTCCAACAACAAAACACCACTCGGGTTCAGATCGTGGTGGCCATGCCTTCCAATCACGCCCCTCCAAGTTTCTCCATCATTGCCTACGTGTGCATTGAAGTCCCCCAGTAGGACACTGGAGTCCCCTGCAGGAGCCCACAAAAGGACTCCACTCAGGGTCTGCAGGAAGGCTGAGTACTCTGAACTGCTGTTCGGTGCATAAGCACAAACCACAGTCAGAGTCCCCCCCCCCCACAGTCCTAAGGCTCAGGGAGGCGACCCTCTCGTCCACTGGGGTGAACTCCAGCACAGAGGCGCTCAGCTGGGGGCTAGCTAGTATAGCCACACCTGCCTTACGCCTCATACCGTGAGCAACTCCGGAGAAGAACAGGGTCCAACCCCTATCCAGGAGTTTGGTTCCGGTGCCGGTGCTGTGCGTGGAGGTTAGCCCCACCAGGTGTAATTGGTATCGCTCCACCTCCCTCACAAGCTCCAGCTCCTTCCCCCCCAGCGAGGTCACGTTCCATGTCCCCAGAGCCAGCCTTTGCCGCCCGGGTCCGGTCCGTCGGTGCCCCCCGCCTTCACCGCCACCTAGTTGGAAGCACACCCGACCCCGACAATTCCTCCTGCGGGTGGTGGGTCCACGGGACGATGGAGGAGGAGATGGTGCTTCCACGTTGCTTATTCGGGCTGCCCGGCCACCAGGCGCTCGCATGCGGGCCCTCCGTCTGGGCCTGGCTCCAGACAAGGGCCCCGGGCTTCCTCCGGGCCGGGTCTCTCTTCCTTTTTGGTGTTCTGTCATCAGCGTTTTTTCCTGTAACCCCAGGTAGGGGGGCTAGGGGGTACTACCACTTGCCCAAGGTGGACCCCCAGACTAGTGGAGGCGTCTTACTTCTCCATTCTAGTTTTGCAACTAGCCACTGCCGCACAATCCATTGATATCGATTTATAATTATTTCAAGTTTTTCTCCCTATGCAAAAGATGGGGCGGTTGTGTGAACCCAACCAGTAGGGAGCGTAGTTTTACTCTTTGGCTCCCTTGAACATAGATGGTGAAGTGGGCTATCTGGAGCGTACAGGGAACATAGTAGGCTAATGCTGATGATTTCTGTCACGGGCAGCATACACTGCATACCCTCAGTCCCCTAATAGGTCTTATTTCATTTCAACTTGGCTATTAACTTGATGGAGCATGTTACATTTGAGCAATATGATGATAATATGGCTAAAAGGTAGGCTACAATATGTCACAGTGCACTGGCTACTGCTATCATGTACAGTACTCCTACACATAGTAACTTCAGTTTTACAAGATGCCACAGTGCACTGGCTACTGCTATCAATACGATACAGTACAGTGCTCCTAAAATACCTATGTTATATACAGATGCCCTCAGCTGCAGGATCATCTCCTTTGATGATTTTACCTCTTTTGAATACCACGCTATGTTCTTAAAATGCCAGCCTCCAGTTCTGGCAGTAACAGTGTATAGGCCTCCTAAACAATGCCCTGCCTTCTCTACCGAATTTTCAGAACTCCTGTCCATTGTTACGGTTTCACCTCCACACACGCCCCCCTCCTCCGCCTCTCCACAACCCTCCACCTCTGTGCCTACCTCACACGCCCCCTGCAGCTCGGCACGGGCACTGAGGGCGCTCCAACGACAGCTGAAATGAGTTGAGCTGATGGGAGAATGAGCTTATGGCCGGATCACTGCACACCTGCTGCCACCTTCTCATGAACCCCCTCTACCTACAAGAAGCCGGTTTCTCCAGCCATTCATCGCCAGATCTTCCCTAAGAAACGCCTGGCAAGTATCGTAGTTGTTAAACAAAGTATTTCTGCTTATATATATGTGTGTTTGTGTGCTCTCTGGACCACCGCACCTCAAGGCTTACTCGTCTCTCCGTGTTCCCTACAGAACGACCAGGTGTGCTGTGATCCGGCTTGCCTGCCCATCACTCTGCCCGCCACCCACTGCAGCTGCTCCAACCGACCTCAACCTCCAGCCTGCCAGGCTCCCAACCTGAGCCATCCGGGCACTACCTTCCCTCCCAGCTCCAGCAATAAACGCCCTGCTGGGCAAAGAGCTTCCTGCCTCCTGTGTCGTGCACTTGAGCCCCGTAGCTAACTAGCCTTAACAGTCCATCATCCATACAAATTATGACACCCTTGATCTAGTGATTACTAAGGGCCTGACTATCACTGTCTCCTCTATTAGTGACCTCGCTCTCTCTGACCATTTCTGTATCTTCTTCACTGCATTGGTTCCTAAAGTCAAAAGTAGTACTAGCGCTTTATCAAGAAACGTTATCTTACCTCCGCAGTATCCGATAGTTTTAGAGAAATAATGATCACAAACAATTTATCAACTCCAGAAGTGGGGCCGTCAGGCACTATTGAAGACTTAGCATCCGCCTTTAACACCAGAGTAGGGGCAGCCTTGGATTCTGTAGCACCTATTAAACTGAAAAAGATCACAGCCAATCATAAAGCTCCATGGCGAAATGAGGAAACAAATCAACTAAAGAGAACCTGCAGAAGATCTGAGCGTATATGGAGAAAGACCAAGCTACAGGTCCACCATGATATTCTCAAAGAACATCTCGCTGCCTTTGATAAAGCAATAAGAAATGCAAGGAAAGACCACTTCTCAAAATTCATATCTATCAACCGCAATAATTCAAGAGTGCTCTTCTCAACAATTGATAGCCTAATAAACCCTGCCGTAAAAACACCAGATAACCTGCTCTCTACCTCCAAATGTGAGGAATTTGCAGCTTACTTCAGAGATAAGATTATGAATATTAGGAGGAAAGTCACCCAGGAAAGGCCATGCATCCTGTTCACAGATCCTCTTCCTCCATGTAATGGACATATGAGCTTGTTTACACTGGTTGACACAGAAATGTTGAGAAAAGTAGTATCCAAACTCAAATCCTCCACAAGCCTGCTGGATCCCATCCCCACTGATTTTTTCAAAACAATTTTTGACTCTGTATCCTATGACATTTTAGCCATTGTTAATGACTCCCTATCTACAGGTGTCTTCCCACCAATACTTAAAACTGCTTTGGTGAGACCCGTGCTGAAGAAAAACAACTTAGACACTTCAGTTCTTAGCAATTTAAGACCAATCTCCAACCTTCCCTTTTTGAGTAAAATTCTGGAAACGATTGTTTTCAAACAGATTAATGATTTCCTAGCTACAAGTTCTACCCTTGACCTTTTCCAGTCCAGCTTTCGCGCCCATCATAGCACAGAGACGGCATTAGTCAAAGTTGTAAATGACCTCAGAATTAATGCTGACTCCAAAGAGCTCTCTGTTCTCATCCTCCTGGACCTGAGTGCAGCCTTTGATACTATAGATTATGCAATCCTCATCAAAAGACTGGAGAAGTGGGTTGGCCTCTCCGGTCCTTAATTGGCTTAGGACCTATATAACCGGTCGTGATTTCTTTGTTGCCCTCGGTGACCATAGCTCAGGAAAGATCCCTATGACCTGTGGGGTGCCCCAAGGATCGATCCTAGGACCTCATCTCTTCAGCCTGTACATGGTGCCCCTTGGCAGTGTCATCAGGAGGCACAACATTAGCTACCATAGCTACGCAGATGATACCCAACTCTATATTTCTGTAACACCCAGTAACTACAGCTTGATTGACTGCCTTGTCAAGTGTATTACGGATATTAATAAATGTATGGATGTCACATAATTTCCTCCAACTAAACCAGGACAAAACAGAAGTACTGATCATTGGAGAAAAAGCTGAAAGAGAGAAACTATCTGCACATTTAAAAACTCTGGAAATTGACACCAAATGCCAGGCTAAAAACCCAGGTGTCATACTTGACTCAGATCTTAATTTCGAAAACCACATCATGAATATTACAAAGACATCTTTTTACCATTTAAGGAACATTGCCATGGTGCAACCCTTTCTCTCTCAGGCTGACACCGAAAGACTAATGCATACTTTCATCACAAGCAGGCTGGACTACTGCAATGCTCTACTATAAGGCCTACCAAAGAAAGCAATCTCTAAGCTACAAATGATACAGAATGCTGCAGCACGAGTCCTCACTAAGACTAGGCGCAGGGCACACATCACACCAGACTTTAAATCACTACACTGGTTACCTGTCAACTCTAGAATAGACTTTAAAATACTATTACTAGTCTATAAATCTCTCCACAGTCACGCACCAGAAAACATTTCAGACATGCTTGTCAGGTACATGCCCAACAGACCACTCAGATCCTCAGGTACTGAACTCGTAACAGTCCCAAAAGCCAGGACCAAGAAAGACGGAGAGGCAGCTTTTAGTTTCTATGCCCCCAACCTCTGGAACACCCTGCCGGAGTGCCTAAGAAGGGTCGAAACAACAGAGGTCTTCAAGCAAGATCTCAAGACGTACCTTTTTGGCCTAGCCTACAATCACTAGCCAGGACCTTGAGACACAGAAAGGCAGCCTCAAACCTACCTGTGAATCCTCTGTATACATTGGTGTATATCCTGCTATGCACTCTATGTATATCAAGTTGTGTACAGAAGCTGGTTGCCCTGAAACAGGCTTGTTCTGTTCTGATATCTGTGTTGCTTCAAAGGCTCAGCATGCTACTAACCGTTTTCTGTCTCCCCTAGTGCCTCTCTCTCTCCCTCCAACCTTCTAACCAGGTCCAGTGGATGCCCCACTGTCACCCGCACACCACCCTGAGTCCGATAGATACCCCCGTGTCAGCTGTGGATGTCGTAGTATTTAGTTAACACACACACACACGTACACACATCAGTCCACATCCGGCTTAGGCCTGGACCTGGGCCCAGTCCCCCTTCCCCTCACCCTAACCCGGGTCCGTATGCTTTTCCTACCCCCTCTCTACCCCAACCCCTGCCTCTATCTGGGCCCAGGCACATTCACGCACACACAGACATACACCAGTGTTTGCCATGTCTCTCCTTTTATGTTTTTAGCCTCTCTTACTCTGAAAATGTAATTTAATTTAATTTATTGCTTTATAAATGTTCTTAGCCGGTAGACAAACATACTCCAGGAGCTTGCTCGATTTCCTTGTTGAGAGGGGTCAGGGAAGAATTTGTACAGCTCACTTTTTGCTTCCCTCTGGAATATGTAGGGATGGGATGTATCCCCACCTCCCTTGTTCTCTGTAAAGCGCATTGTGTTGCCTCTGTGTCACGGCACCGCCGCGTCAGCCTCGTCCACCTCCTCAGCCCCCTGACCCCGGCCCGAGCCCCGGTTCTGACGCTGGTCCCCAGCCTGTCCCTGTCTCTCCAGTGCCGGACTCCGTTTCCCCCAGCACCTCCCAGAGCCTGCAGCGGGAACTGCGGCCACGTCTGCGGTCACAAGCCAGACACGCCCCCGATCCACACCTGCCGTGCGTCACCTTGATTGCCTCTCCTCCACACCTCAACGCACCTGGTCCTGATCAGCCAATCAACGCACCTGGTCCTGATCAGCCAATCGCCAGCAGGATAAGAAGCCGGTCCACACAGCCCTCTGTGCCAGATCGTTGACCAACCAACCTAGTGGGTACACGTCTCTAGCTCCCTGCCTCGTCTGTTTTTGAACCTTGCCTTACCCTGTTCTCCCTGTCTTCCCAGTATCCAGTTCCTGCCTGACCCACGCCTGTACGATTACCCTGCTCCTGCCTGACCCACACCTGTACGATTACCCCGCTCCTGCCTGACCCACGCCTGTACAACAACCCTGCTCCTGCCTGACCCACGCCTGTACGACAACCCCGCTCCTGCCTGACCATCGCCTGTACGACTACCACGCTCCTGCCTGACCATCGCCTGTACGACTACCACGTCCCCGCCTGACCCACGCCTGTCTACGGACCACGTTACTGCCTGCCTCTCCCCGGATCTCAATAAACGTGCCTACGGGCTTTCACCCCAATCGTGTCTGCTCTTGGGTCCTCCATCAAAACCCTAACAGAACGATCCGGCCAACATGGACCCAGCGGACAATACAGGCCTCCGGCAGGCCGTCACCTCCCAAGGGATTCTCGTGGGACAACACAGCGTTCTACTCCGGGACGCCGATACAGCGATGCGGGCTCTCAACGCTAATATGCAAGGCCTGTCGGCCCAGGTAACCAAGTCGGAGCAAAGCCTGCACACTATCGCCGCTACCATGCAAACCCTCAGCGAGCAGGTTAGCCAATTGGTCATATCCACGGGCTCCGCAGCCCAGGGGGAGGGCCCTGCACCCGGAGCCCTGGCAGCTAGCCCAGCCCCTGTGACTGCATCCCGACGTGAGCCTAACCTCCCTAGTCCCAAGCCGTATGACGGTGATCTGGCTCGTTGTGGGTCATTTCTAATGCAATGTGACTTCATCTTTATTCACCAGCCTAGCATGTATTCACTGGACGCCGAAAGGATAGCCTTCGTGTCTAGCCTACTTACCGGTCCGCCCCTTAGTTGGTTTGAAGCCACCTGGAAAGCTAACGCGGCTTGTCTCCGGTCTTACGCTGAATTCAGCTTGGAGTTCAGAAAAGTGTTTGATCATCCCGCCCTTGGTCACGACTCAGCCTCACGTTTAATGAACTTCCAACAAGGTAGCCGTAGCGTGGCAGAGTACTCCATAGAGTTCAGGATCCTAGCCGCGGATAGCGGGTGGAACGATACCGCCTTACAGACCGCTTTCCGTGCGGGCCTGTCCGAGACTCTGAAGGACGAGTTAGTCAGGGACACGCCCACTACCCTTGACAGCCTAATCTCCCTGGCTATCAAAATCGATCACCGCCTGAGGGAGCATAGAAAGGAAAGAAGCCGCACATCCGGTTTTCCATCTAGGCTTCCCAGCCAGCGTTCCCCTAACACGCCTTCTCAGCTCTCGCCACGTCATGAAGCGCTCTCCCCTCAGCGCACCACGATGCCACATGCCTCCGCCCCCGAGGACGAGCCCATGCAGTTGGGCGGCGCACGACTCTCCGAGGCTGAACGCACTCGCCGTGTGAGTGAGCGCCTCTGTTTCTACTGCGGTCAACCAGGTCATGGCCGTGCTTCCTGCCCCGCTCGGCCAAAAACCCAAGCCCACCAGTGAGAGTGGGTTCACCGGTGGGCTGTGCCCTGTCACCCACGCCCCCCATGGCCAAGCTAGCGCACGTGGGCTCTCTTTCCAATGGCTCCTCCTGTGTCGATGCCCAGGGGCGGATGCACCTCGACGTCTCCATCACTGTGAACCAACGGCCCATCTCAGTTCTCGCCCTTGTTGACTCAGGTGCCGACGACAATTTCATCGACGCAGAGCTAGTAATCCAGGCGGGTATTGCCACCCTCCCCAGAGAGCCCCCTGTTACCGTGCACGACCTTAGCGGTAGACTCCTAGCCAACATTACGCATGTCACCGAACCCTTGAGCGTGGTCATCTCTGGAAACCATCGCGAGTCCTTGTCCCTATTGGTCATCACGTCCCCCCAGAGTCCCATAGTGCTTGGCCATGCGTGGTTAAAACAACACAATCCCCATATCGACTGGTCCTCTAACCGAGTAGTCAGCTGGAGTTCCTTCTGCCTCAGTACCTGCCTCACATCTGCCCGTCCCCCAGCAGAGGGCGCTGTTGCCCCTATTGAGCCTCCTGACCTGTCCCAGGTGCCCCCCGTCTACCACGACCTTGGAGAGGCCTTCGGTAAGCAACGAGCTCTCTCCCTACCGCCTCATCGCCCCTATGACTGCTCCATAGAGCTCCTCCCTGGGGCCCCTCTGCCCTCAGGCCGTCTGTTCCACCTGTCACGTCCTGAGAGAGAGGCCATGGAAACTTACATCAGGGACTCTCTTGCTTCTGGCATCATCAGGCCATCGTCCTCTGCAGTAGGTGCCGGATTCTTCTTTGTCGGTAAGAAGGATGGTTCCTTACGACCCTGCATTGATTACCGGGCTCTGAACAGCATAACTGTTAAAAACAAGTATCCCCTGCCTCTCCTCGCTTCTGCCTCTGAGCCCCTCCAAGGCGCCACCGTCTTTTCCAAACTGGACCTCAGGAACGCCTACCATCTGGTTCGGATTACAGAAGGAGACGAGTGGAAGACTGCTTTTAACACCCCCCTTGGACATTTCGAGTATCTGGTGATGCCTTTTGGGTTGACCAATGCCCCTGCTGTTTTTCAGGCCCTAGTCAACGACGTCCTCCGGGATCTACTGAACCGTTCTGTCTTTGTCTACCTGGATGACATCCTTGTTTTTTCTCGTTCCCCGGAGGAGCATGTCAAGCACGTCAGGCAGGTTCTCCAAAGACTCCTGGAGAACCGGCTGTTTGTCAAGGCTGAAAAGTGTGAATTTCATGTCCGCTCAGTTCAGTTTCTGGGGTACATCATTGGAGAGGGTCAGGTGAAGGCTACCCCAGAGAAGATCAGGGCAGTGGTCGAGTGGCCCACCCCCACAACCAGAAAGGAGCTACAGAGGTTTCTTGGGTTTGCAAACTTTTACCGACGGTTTATCCGTGACTACAGCCGAGTTGCTTCCCCCATGATGGCCCTGACCTCTAGGACCACTCCCTTCTCCTGGACACCCGAGGCAGACGCTGCGTTCAGGGCCTTGAAAGCACTCTTCACCTCTGCCCCGGTGCTTACCCAACCAGACCCCTCACGTCAGTTCGTCGTGGAGGTTGACGCATCGGACACGGGAGTGGGGGCGGTCCTGTCACAGCGATCGGCCTCCAACGACAAGCTCCACCCCTGCGCCTTCTTCTCTCGCCGCCTTGAACCGGCGGAACGCAATTACGACGTGGGGAACAAGGAGCTGCTCGCTGTCCAGCTGGCCCTGCAGGAATGGAGACATTGGTTGGAGGGGGCGGAACAACCGTTTATCGTGTGGATCATAAAAACCTGGTTAACCTCCAGAACGCCAAGAGGCTAAACCCCAGGCAGGCCCGGTGGGCGCTGTTCTTCGGGTGCTTCCGGTTTACCATCACCTACGGGCCGGGGTCTCGCAACGTCAAGCGTGATGCGTTGTCATGCCAATTTGCTCCCCCGGAACCGAGTGCCGCAGAGCCTGACACGATCCTACCTCCCTCCTGTGTGGTGGGCGCGGTCACATGGGAGATCGAGGGCGTGGTCAGGGACGCCCAGAGGAGCCAACCGGACCCAGGTAACGGCCCCCCTAACCGACGTTTGTGCCTGATCTAGTCCGTTCCCAGGTCATCCAGTGGGTCCACGCATCCCGGCTTGCCTGTCACCCAGGGGTCAACCGCACCCTGGCTCTGCTTAAGAAGCGTTTTTGGTTGCCCACCATGTCAGCTGACACCCGGGAATACATCCAGGCCTGCACAGTCTGTGCCCAGAGCAAGGCGTCGCACCAACCCTCCTCCGGTCTGCTACGCCCCCTGCCTGTTCCTGGCCGCCCTTGGAGCCACATCGGGCTGGACTTCGTGTGCGGGCTCCCTCTGTCCAATGGTAACACCACCATACTAACTATTATTGACCGGTTTTCTAAGGCCGCCCATTTTGTGCCCCTATCCAAGCTCCCCTCAGCTTCAGAGACCGCGGCTCTCCTGGTGACCCATGTGGTCCGGCTCCACGGCATTCCCGTGGACATTGTCTCGGACCGAGGACCCCAGTTTACGTCCCAAGTGTGGCGGGAGTTCTGCCGGGCTATTGGAGCCACCGTGAGCCTGTCCTCCGGCTACCACCCCCAGACTAACGGGCAGGCTGAACGGGCCAACCAGTTCCTTGGGAATGCGCTGCGCTGTGTCACCACTCGGAACCCGTCCGCCTGGAGCGACTACTTCTCCTGGGTTGAGTATGCTCACAACTCCCTGTCCAATGCCTCCACTGGTCTGTCCCCTTTTGAATGCTCTCTGGGCTACCAGCCACCATTGTTCCCTGAGCAGGAGGGGGAACTCACCGTGCCCTCAGTCCAGAGCTACATCCGTCGCTGCCGCAGGGTGTGGAGAGAGACCCGAACCGCCCTGCTCCGCTCTGCCCACCGCAGCCGGCGTAACGCGGATCGCCACCGGGTCCCAGCTCCAGCTTACCAACCAGGTCAGAGTGTATGGTTATCCTCCAAGGACATCCCATTGCAAGCATCCTCCCGTAAGCTGACACCCCGGTACCTGGGCCCATACGTCATCGACAGCATAGTCAACCCCTCAGCGATCAGGCTCAAGTTGCCTCCCGCCATGAGGATACATCCGACCTTCCATGTGTCCCGTATCAAGCCTGCCTCTGTCAGCCCACTGTGTCCACCAGGAGACCCGCCACCACCGGTCCGGATCATCGATGACAACCTTGCCTGGACGGTACGGCGCTTGCTGAGGGTCCGTCGGCGGGGCCGGGGACTCCAGTATCTGGTGGACTGGGAGGGTTATGGGCCTGAGGAACGGAGTTGGGTTCCCCGCAGGTTCATTCTGGACCCGACTCTCATCCGGGATTTCCACCGTGACCATCTTGGCCAGCCCGGTCGGTCGCCAGGAGGCGCCCGTAGAGGGGGGGGGTCCTGTCACGGCACCGCCGCGTCAGCCTCGTCCACCTCCTCAGCCCCCTGACCCCGGCCCGAGCCCCGGTTCTGACGCTGGTCCCCAGCCTGTCCCTGTCTCTCCAGTGCCGGACTCCGTTTCCCCCAGCACCTCCCAGAGCCTGCAGCGGGAACTGCGGGCACGTCTGCGGTCACAAGCCAGACACGCCCCCGATCCACACCTGCCGTGCGTCACCTTGATTGCCTCTCCTCCACACCTCAACGCACCTGGTCCTGATCAGCCAATCAACGCACCTGGTCCTGATCAGCCAATCGCCAGCAGGATAAGAAGCTGGTCCACACAGCCCTCTGTGCCAGATCGTTGACCAACCAACCTAGTGGGTACACGTCTCTAGCTCCCTGCCTCGTCTGTTTTTGAACCTTGCCTTACCCTGTTCTCCCTGTCCCAGTATCTAGTTCCTGCCTGACCCACGCCTGTACGATTACCCTGCTCCTGCCTGAACCACACCTGTACGATTACCCCGCTCCTGCCTGACCCACACCTGTACGACAACCCCGCTCCTGCCTGACCATCGCCTGTACGACTACCACGCTCCTGCCTGACCATCGCCTGTACGACTACCACGTCCCCGCCTGAACCACGCCTGTCTACGGACCACGTTACTGCCTGCCTCTCCCCGGATCTCAATAAACGTGCCTACGGGCTTTCACCCCAATCGTGTCTGCTCTTGGGTCCTCCATCAAAACCCTAACACTGGGTATGAAATGCGCTATACAAATACAGCTTTGAATGATTGATTGATTGATACCACTTCATATCACAGCGAGCATACTGTAGCTATACAGCTCTTTACAACACAGGACAGTAGGTCTATACCTAGCTGTACAGCACTTTACAACATACAACAGTAGTCATATACCTACTGTAGCTACTGTATACAAGTACTTTACAATACAGCACAATAGACCTATACCTAGCAGCACATTAGGCCTATATTTAGATATACAGGACTTTCCAATACAGCACGGTAGGCCTAGCTGGATAACACTTTACCAAAAGAATCAAGTATTATTATTATATCTGCCCCAGTCTGACTGAAGTCCTATAAAGCAACTGGTTATTCACCAGATCACTGATGAAGAGGAGGTTCACCCAGGATCTCATATTACCCAGAGCCATCACTGCTAGTCCTCTAATCAACCAGTATCAACACATCATTTATATGACAACTTGGTTAAACAAAGCTCAGAGAGCAATATGTACTCTATTCTGTCTTCAATTGGGGGTGTTTTTGTCAAAGAATGAATACAGAATAATTGTAGAAAATTCTTACTCTAAAGTTTATCCCCATTATGGACTTACTTGTTTTCTCTAAGTCAGTGTGTCAAATCCAGAAGTCACTAGCTACTCTGATGAGGTGGAATGGATCACTGACTGTTTAAGTGTCTGCGTCAGCAACGTCTACTATGACATCATAAAAGCAATGGGAGATGTAACGTGGCGAGGCGCCCTCTAGTGGTTTTGATAGGGGTGTGGAAGTGTTGGAGTCGGACTGATGAGTGCATTTATGAAATAGGATATCTACATTAGGTAAACACGGGTGTAATTAATAAAAAGGCGAGGTTGCTGCGAGTGGTTGCTAAGCAAAGCGTTCACTAAGTGTAGTCACAAGCACCAACCCCCCTCTCCCCCCACCGGGACGGCTCCCTCTCTCCTCCCCGATAGGTAGATTTGGGGAGCGTTCTTTGAGCGCGAAGGACGACCGAGAGGCGGGATTAGCGTTCGTTCAAGTAATAATAAAAAAAAGAGTCCCATAGCCATTGAATTGGTAGTAGGCTATTTTGAGGTTGGTCATTTCTCCGAGTGAGAATTGTGAAGCGTGGCGAGTGAGCGTGAGAATAGGCGTGTCTGAGACTTGGCAGCTCCGGGTTTCACTGATCTAGCGGTCAGTAAATTCGACCAAATTTCAAGAGGTGGACATCACTGGATTCATCTCGGCATACAGATAATTCAAGAGCAATTGACTCATGTTTACGAAGCACACCAACATAGTGCTCTGATCAGCTGCACTCTCCAGTGAAGTTCTCAAAACGCGACAGATGCCCGGATCCGTAGTAGCCTAGATCTCATTGTATTACAGTAATTTAGCAGACGCGTTTATCCAAAGCAACTAACAATAATTGCATTTAACGTAGGAAAAGCCAATGTAGGCTACTAGCCTACTAGGCTACTTGCCGGAACTCACAAGTGCATCTCCTTTCTAAAACAAGTGACTAAGAGCATAATCTAGTGCTGAAGGCAAAGTGCAAGAATAGCAATCTAAAATACAATAGAGGGATCGTTGTAGTTCTCTCTGTAAAATAACTACAACGTAGACCTAAATTAAAGAAATAAAAAGTAGGCTACCTTTGAGAAACCGCACATTATTGCGGCGGAATTTGATATTGTTAGTAGCCTAGTTTATGGCTTTGTCAATCCATTGATATCGATTTATAATTATTTCAAGTTTTTCTCCCTATGCAAAAGATGGGGCGGTTGTGTGAACCCAACCAGTAGAGAGCGTAGTTTTACGCTTTGGCTCCCTTGAACATAGATGGTGAAGTGGGCTTTCTGGAGCGTACAGGGAACATAGTAGGCTAATGCTGATGATTTCTGTCACGGGCAGACACTGCATACCCTCAGTCCCCTAATAGGTCTTATTTCATTTCAACTTGGCTATTAACTTGATGGAGCATGTTACATTTGAGCAATATGATGATAATATGGCTAAAAGGTAGGCTACAATATGTCACAGTGCACTGGCTACTGCTATCATGTACAGTACTCCTACACATAGTAACTTCAGTTTTACAAGATGCCACAGTGCACTGGCTACTGCTATCAATACGATACAGTACAGTGCTCCTAAAATACCTATGTTATATACAGATTCCCTCAGCTGCAGGATCATCTCCTTTGATGATTTTACCTCTTTTGAATACCACGCTATGTTCTTAAAATGCCAGCCCCCAGTTCTGGCAGTAACAGTGTATAGGCCTCCTAAACAATGCCCTGCCTTCTCTACCGAATTTTCAGAACTCCTGTCCATTGTTACGGTTTCACCTCCACACACGCCCCCCTCCTCCGCCTCTCCACAACCCTCCACCTCTGTGCCTACCTCACACGCCCCCTGCAGCTCGGCACGGGCACTGAGGGCGCTCCAACGACAGCTGAAATGAGTTGAGCTGATGGGCGAATGAGCTTATGGCCGGATCACTGCACACCTGCTGCCACCTTCTCATGAACCCCCTCTACCTACAAGATGCCGGTTTCTCCAGCCATTCATCGCCAGATCTTCCCTAAGAAACGCCTGGCAAGTATCGTAGTTGTTAAACAAAGTATTTCTGCTTATATATATGTGTGTTTGTGTGCTCTCTGGACCACCGCACCTCAAGGCTTACTCGTCTCTCCGTGTTCCCTACAGAACGACCAGGTGTGCTGTGATCCGGCTTGCCTGCCCATCACTCTGCCCGCCACGCACTGCAGCTGCTCCAACCGGCCTCAACCTCCAGCCTGCCAGGCTCCCAACCTGAGCCATCCGGGCACTACCTTCCCTCCCAGCTCCAGCAATAAACGCCCTGCTGGGCAAAGAGCTTCCTGCCTCCTGTGTCGTGCACTTGAGCCCCGTAGCTAACTAGCCTTAACAGTCCATCATCCATACAAATTATGACACCCTTGATCTAGTGATTACTAAGGGCCTGACTATCACTGTCTCCTCTATTAGTGACCTCGCTCTCTCTGACAATTTCTGTATCTTCTTCACTGCATTGGTTCCTAAAGTCAAAAGTAGTACTAGCGCTTTATCAAGAAACATTATCTAACCTCCGCAGTATCCGATAGTTTTAGAGAAATAATGATCACAAACAATTTATCAACTCCAGAAGTGGGGCCGTCAGGCACTATTGAAGACTTAGCATCCGCCTTTAACACCAGAGTAGGGGCAGCCTTGGATTCTGTAGCACCTATTAAACGGAAAAAGATCACAGCCAATCATAAAGCTCCATGGCGAAATGAGGAAACAAATCAACTAAAGAGAACCTGCAGAAAATCTGAGCGTATATGGAGAAAGACCAAGCTACAGGTCCACCATGATATTCTCAAAGAACATCTCGCTGCCTTTGATAAAGCAATAAGAAATGCAAGGAAAGACCACTTCTCAAAATTCATATCTATCAACCGCAATAATTCAAGAGTGCTCTTCTCAACAATTGATAGCCTAATAAACCCTGCCGTAAAAACACCAGATAACCTGCTCTCTACCTCCGAATGTGAGGAATTTGCAGCTTACTTCAGAGATAAGATTATGAATATTAGGAGGAAAGTCACCCAGGAAAGGCCATGCATCCTGTTCACAGATCCTCTTCCTCCATGGAATGGACATATGAGCTTGTTTACACTGGTGGACACAGAAATGTTGAGAAAAGTAGTATCCAAACTCAAATCCTCCACAAGCCTGCTGGATCCCATCCACACTGATTTTTTCAAAACAATTTTTGACTCTGTATCCTATGACATTTTAGCCATTGTTAATGACTCCCTATCTACAGGTGTCTTCTCACCAATACTTAAAACTGCTTTGGTGAGACCCGTGCTGAAGAAAAACAACTTAGACACTTCAGTTCTTAGCAATTTTAGACCAATCTCCAACCTTCCCTTTTTGAGTAAAATTCTGGAAACTATTGTTTTCAAACAGATTAATTATTTTCAAACAGATTAATGATTTCCTAGCTACAAGTTCTACGCTTGACCTTTTCCAGTCCGGCTTTCGCGCCCATCATAGCACAGAGACGGCATTAGTCAAAGTTGTAAATGACCTCAGAATTAATGCTGACTCCAAAGAGCTCTCTGTTCTCATCCTCCTGGACCTGAGTGCAGCCTTTGATACTATAGATTATGCAATCCTCATCAAAAGACTGGAGAAGTGGGTTGGCCTCTCCGGTCCAGTCCTTAATTGGCTTAGGACCTATCTAACCGGTCGTGATTTCTTCATTGCCCTCGGTGACCATAGCTCAGGAAAGATCCCTATGACCTGTGGGGTGCCCCAAGGATCGATCCTAGGACCTCTACTCTTCAGCCTGTACATGGTGCCCCTTGGCAGTGTCATCCAGAGGCACAACATTAGCTACCATAGCTACGCAGATGATACCCAACTCTATATTTCTGTAACACCCAGTAACTACAGCTTGATTGACTGCCTTGTCAAGTGTATTACGGATATAAATGTATGGATGTCACATAATTTCCTCCAACTAAACCAGGACAAAACAGAAGTACCGATCATTGGAGAAAAAGCTGAAAGAGAGAAACTATCTGCACATTTAAAAACTCTGAAAATTGACACCAAATGCCAGGCTAAAAACCCAGGTGTCATACTTGACTCAGATCTTAATTTCGAAAACCACATCATGAATATTACAAAGACATCTTTTTACCATTTAAGGAACATTGCCATGGTGCAACCCTTTCTCTCTCAGGCTGACACCGAAAGACTAATGCATACTTTCATCACAAGCAGGCTGGACTACTGCAATGCTCTACTATCAGGCCTACCAAAGAAAGCAATCTCTAAGCTACAAATGATACAGAATGCTGCAGCACGAGTCCTCACTAAGACTAGACGCAGGGCACACATCACACCAGCCTTTAAATCACTACACTGGTTACCTGTCAACTCTAGAATAGACTTTAAAATACTACTACTAGTCTATAAATCTCTCCACAGTCACGCACCAGAAAACATTTCAGACATGCTTGTCAGGTACATGCCCAACAGACCACTCAGATCCTCAGGTACTGAACTCGTAACAGTCCCAAAAGCCAGGACCAAGAAAGACGGAGAGGCAGCTTTTAGTTTCTATGCCCCCAACCTCTGGAACACCCTGCCGGAGTACCTAAGAAGGGTCGAAACAACAGAGGTCTTCAAGCAAGATCTCAAGGCGTACCTTTTTGGCCTAGCCTACAATCACTAGCCAGGACCTTGAGACACAGAAAGGCAGCCTCAAACCTACCTGTGAATCCTCTGTATACATTCGTGTATATCCTGCTATGCACTCTATGTATATCAAGTTGTGTACAGAAGCTGGTTGCCCTGAAACAGGCTTGTTCTGTTCTGATATCTGTGTTGCTTCAAAGGCTCAGCATGCTACTAACCGTTTTCTGTCTCCCCTAGTGCCTCTCTCTCTCCCTCCTACCTTCTAACCAGGTCCAGTGGATGCCCCACTGTCACCCGCACACCACCCTGAGTCCGATAGATACCCCCGTGTCAGCTGTGGATGTCGTAGTATTTAGTTAACACACACACACACGTACACACATCAGTCCACATCCGGCTTAGGCCTGGACCTGGGCCCAGTCCCCCTTCCCCTCACCCTAACCCGGGTCCGTATGCTTTTCCTACCCCCTCTCTACCCCAACCCCTGCCTCTATCTGGGCCCAGGCACATTCACGCACACACAGACATACACCAGTGTTTGCCATGTCTCTCCTATTATGTTTTTAGCCTCTCTTACTCTGAAAATGTAATTTATTGCTTTATAAATGTTCTTAGCCGGTAGACAAACATACTCCAGGAGCTTGCTCGATTTCCTTGTTGAGAGGGGTCAGGGAAGAATTTGTACAGCTCACTTTTTGCTTCCCTCTGGAATATGTAGGGATGGGATGTATCCCCACCTCCCTTGTTCTCTGTAAAGCGCATTGTGTTGCCTCTGTGTCACGGCACCGCCGCGTCAGCCTCGTCCACCTCCTCAGCCCCCTGACCCCGGCCCGAGCCCCGGTTCTGACGCTGGTCCCCAGCCTGTCCCTGTCTCTCCAGTGCCGGACTCCGTTTCCCCCAGCACCTCCCAGAGCCTGCAGCGGGAACTGCGGCCACGTCTGCGGTCACAAGCCAGACACGCCCCCGATCCACACCTGCCGTGCGTCACCTTGATTGCCTCTCCTCCACACCTCAACGCACCTGGTCCTGATCAGCCAATCAACGCACCTGGTCCTGATCAGCCAATCGCCAGCAGGATAAGAAGCCGGTCCACACAGCCCTCTGTGCCAGATCGTTGACCAACCAACCTAGTGGGTACACGTCTCTAGCTCCCTGCCTCGTCTGTTTTTGAACCTTGCCTTACCCTGTTCTCCCTGTTTTCCCAGTATCCAGTTCCTGCCTGACCCACGCCTGTACGATTACCCTGCTCCTGCCTGACCCACACCTGTACGATTACCCCGCTCCTGCCTGACCCACGCCAGTACGACAACCCTGCTCCTGCCTGACCCACGCCTGTACGACAACCCCGCTCCTGCCTCACCATCGCCTGTACGACTACCACGCTCCTGCCTGACCCACGCCTGTACGACAACCCCGCTCCTGCCTCACCTTCGCCTGTACGATTACCCCGCTCCTGCCTGACCCACGCCTGTACGACAACCCTGCTCCTGCCTGACCCACGCCTGTACGACAACCCCGCTCCTGCCTGACCATCGCCTGTACGACTACCACGCTCCTGCCTGGCCATCGCCTGTACGACTTCCACGTCCCCGCCTGACCCACGCCTGTCTACGGACCACGTTACTGCCTGCCTCTCCCCGGATCTCAATAAACGTGCCTACGGGCTTTCACCCCAATCGTGTCTGCTCTTGGGTCCTCCATCAAAACCCTAACACTGGGTATGAAATGCGCTATACAAATACAGCTTTGATTGATTGATTGATTGATTGATTGATACCACTTCATATCACAGCGAGCATACTGTAGCTATACAGCTCTTTACAACACAGGACAGTAGGTCTATACCTAGCTGTACAGCACTTTACAACATACAACAGTAGTCATATACCTACTGTAGCTACTGTATACAAGTACTTTACAATACAGCACAATAGACCTATACCTAGCAGCACATTAGGCCTATATTTAGATATACAGGACTTTCCAACACAGCACGGTAGGCCTAGCTGGATAACACTTTACCAAACAGAAACCAAAAGAATCAAGTATTATTATTATTATTATTATATTTATATGCCCCAGTCTGACTGAAGTCCTATAAAGTTATTCACCAGATCACTGATGAAGAGGAGGTTCACCCAGGATCTCATATTACCCAGAGCCATCACTGCTAGTCCTCTAATCAACCAGTATCAACACATCATTTATATGACAACTTGGTTAAACAAAGCTCAGAGAGCAATATGTACTCTATTCTGTCTTCAATTGGGGGTGTTTTTGTCAAAGAATGAATACAGAATAATTGTAGAAAATTCTTACTCTAAAGTTTATCCCCATTATGGACTTACTTGTTTTCTCTAAGTCAGTGTGTCAAATCCAGAAGTCACTAGCTACTCTGATGAGGTGGAATGGATCACTGACTGTTTAAGTGTCTGCGTCAGCAACGTCTACTATGACATCATAAAAGCAATGGGAGATGTAACGTGGCGAGGCGCCCTCTAGTGGTCTTGATAGGGCTGTGGAAGTGTTGGAGTCGGACTGATGAGTGCATTTTTGAAATAGGATATCTACATTAGGTAAACACGGGTGTAATTATTAAAAAGGCAAGGTTGCAGCGAGTGGTTGCTAGGCAAAGCGTTCACTAAGTGTAGTCACAAGCACCAACCCCCCTCTCCCCCCACCGGGACGGCTCCCTCTCTCCTCCCCGATAGGTAGATTTGGGTAGCGTTCTTTGAGCGCGAAGGACGACCGAGAGGCGAGATTAGCGTTCGTTCAAGTAATAATAAAAAAAGAGTCCCATAGCCATTGAATTGGTAGTAGGCTATTTTGAGGTTGGTCATTTCTCCGAGTGAGAATTGTGAAGCGTGGCGAGTGAGCGTGAGAATAGGCTGCAATGCGTGTCTGAGACTTGGCAGCTCCGGGTTTCACTGATCTAGCGGCCAGTAAATTCGACCAAATTTCAAGAGGTGGACATCACTGGATTCATCTCGGCATACAGATAATTCAAGAGCAATTGACTCATGTTTACGAAGCACACCAACATAGTGCTCTGATCAGCTGCACTCTCCAGTGAAGTTCTCAAAACGCGACAGATGCCCGGATCCGTAGTAGCCTAAATCTCATTGTATTACAGTAATTTAGCAGACGCGTTTATCCAAAGCAACTAACAATAATTGCATTTAACGTAGGAAAAGCCAATGTAGGCTACTAGCCTACTAGGCTACTTGCCGGAACTCACAAGTGCATCTCCTTTCTAAAACAAGTGACTAAGAGCATAATCTAGTGCTGAAGGCAAAGTGCAGGAATAGCAATCTAAAATACATTAGAGGGATCGTTGTAGTTCTCTCTGTAAAATAACTACAACGTAGACCTAAATTAAAGAAATAAAAAGTACCTTTGAGAAACCGCACATTATTGCGGTGGAATTTGATATTGTTAGTAGCCTAGTTTATGGCTTTGTCAATCCATTGATCATCATCATCATCTTCATCCGCTTATCCAGGGTCGGGTCGCGGAGGCAGCAGTTCCATCAGGGGGCCCCAGACATCCCTTTCCCTAGCAGCATCAACCAGCTCTGCCTGGGGAATCTTTAGCCGCTCACAGGCCAGTGCGGAGATGTAGTCCCGCCACCTAGTCCTGGGTCTACCCCGCGGCCTCCTCCCAGCCGGACACGCCTGGAACACCTCCCTAGGGAGGCGCCCAGGAGGCATCCTCACTAGATGCCCGAACCACCTCAACTGGCTCCTTTCGACGCAAAGGAGCTGCGGCTCTACTCCGAGTCTCTCCCGGATGACTGAACTTCTCACCCGATCTCTCAGGGAGACCACAGCCACCCTCCGGAGAAAACTCATTTCGGCCGCTTGTATCCGTGATCTCGTTCTTTCGGTCATGACCCATCCTTCATGACCATAGGTGAGGGTGGGGACGAAGATAGACCGGTAGATCGAGAGCTTTGCCTTTTGGCTCAGCTCTCTTTTCATCACAACAGTGCGGTAAAGCGACTGCAGAACCGCACCAGCTGCTCCGATTCTCCGGCCAAACTCCCTCTCCATGGTTCCCTCACTCGTGAACAAGACCCCCAGATACTTGAACTCCTTCACTTGGGGTAAGGACTCATTTCCTACTCGGAGCGGACAGGCCACCGGTTTCCTGCTGAGAACCATGGCCTCAGATTTAGAAGTGCTTATTCTCATCCCAGCCGCTTCACACTCAGTTGCGAACCTATCCAGAGAGTGCTGGAGGTCGCAGGCAGCTGATGCCATCAGGACCACATCATCTGCAAAAAGCAGTGACGTGATCCCCAGCTCACCGAACTGCAAACCCACCTACCCCCGGCTACGCCTCGATATCCTCACGGGGGCACCGGCGTCAGCCATTAAACCTCTGGAACTTGTCCAGAAAGCTGCTGCTCGCCTGGTGTTCAACCACCCCAAATTCTCCCACACAACTTCCCTCCTCCGTTCCCTACACTGGCTCCCTGTAGCGGCTCGCATCCAGTTTAAAACTCTGGCGCTAACCTACAGGGCAATGAAAGGAACAGCCCCCTCCTACCTCCAGGCCATGGTCAAACCCTACATCCCCTCCCGACCACTACGCTCTGCTACCTCAGGGCGACTGGTTGCCCCGTCACTCCGAGGCTCCTGCGGTCGATCGACACGGTCACGGCTCTTCTCTGTCCTGGCCCCGCAGTGGTGGAATGAGCTGCCCACTGATGTCAGGACAGCAGAGTCGCTGCCCATCTTTCGTCGCAGGCTCAAAACTCATCTCTTCAAGAAGTACTACAACAGTCCTCCCACCTAAGCACTTATTATATTGCACTGTACTTTAGATTGTGATTCTTGCACTTTGCCTTCAGCACTAGATTATGCTCTTAGTCACTTGTTTGTTTTAGAAAGAAGATGCACTTGTGAGTTCTGGCAAGTAGTAGTACATTGGCTCTTCCTACGTTAAATGCAATTATTGTTAGTCGCTTTGGATAAAAGCGTCTGCTAAATGACTGTAATGTAATGTAATGTAATATCCTGTCCATGAAAATCACAAACAGGATTGGTGACAAAGCGCAGCCCTGGCGGAGGCCAACACCCACCGGAAAGGAAGACGACTTACTGCCGAGGACCCGGACACAGCTCTCGCTCTGGGTGTACAGGGATTGGATGGCCCTAAGTAGGGACCCCCTCACCCCATACTCCCGCATAACCCTCCACAAGACCTCTCGAGGGACCCGGTCGTAAGCCTTCTCCAAGTCCACAAAACACATGTAGACAGGTTGGGCAAGCTCCCAAGCCCCCTCAAAGATCCTTGCGAGAGTGAAGAGCTGGTCGGTAGTTCCACGACCAGGACGAAATCCGCATTGTTCCTCTTCGATCTGAGGTTCGACTATCGGCCGGACCCTCCTTTCCAGCACCTTGGAGTAAACTTTCCCTGGGAGGCTGAGTAATGTGATGCCTCTATAATTCGCACACACCCTCTGGTCCCCTTTTTTGAATATTGGGACCACCACCCCAGTCTGCCACTCCTTCGGCACTGACCCAGACTTCCACGCAATGTTACAGAGGCGTGTCAACCAAGACAGCCCCTCTACACCCAGCGCCTTCAGCATTTCTGGACGGATCTCATCAGTCCCTGGGGCTCTGCCACTGTGGAGTTGTTTGACTACCTCAGTGACCTCCTCCAAGGACATTGACGACCCCCCATCATCTTCCGGCTCTGCCTCGATCGTAGAGGGTGGATTAGTCGGGTTCAGGAGTTCCTCAAAGTGCTCCTTCCAATGCTCAACAACCTCCTCAGTTGAGGTCAGCAGTGTCCCCTCCTTGCTGTATACAGCTTGGATGGTCCCCCACTTTCCCTTCCTGAGGTGTCTGATGGTCTTCCAGAAACACTTTGGTGCCGACCGAAAGTCCTTCTCCATGGTTTCTCCGAACTCCTCCCACACCCGCTGCTTTGCCTTGGTCACGGCCGAAGCCGCAGCCCTCCGGGCCAGTCGATACCCTGCAACTGTTTCTGGGGTCTCCCGGGCTAACATAACCCGGAAGGCCTCCTTCTTCAGTCGGACGGCTTCCCTCACCACCGCTGTCCACCACGGTGTCCGAGGGTTACCGCCCCTTGAGGTACCTATGGCCCTCAGGCCACAGCTCCCAGCCGCAGCTTCAGCAATGGAGGCTTTGAACACCGACCACTCATGCTCGATGTCCCCAACCTCCACAGGGATGCCTGAGAAGCTCCGCCGGAGGTGGCAATTGAAATCTCTCCAGACAGGCTCTTCCTCCAGACGTTCCCAGTTCACCCTCACTACACGCTTGGGTTTTCCAGGTCTGTCCAGAAGTTTCCCCCGCCATCAAAACCAGCTCACCACCAGATGGTGATCAGTGGACAGCTCTGCCCCTCTCTTTACCCGAGTGTCCAAAACGCATGGCCTCAGATCAGATGATACGATAACGAAATCGATCATCGACCTTCGGCCTAAGGTGTTCTGATGCCAGGTGTACTTGTGGGCATCCTTGTGTTCGAACATGGTGTTTGTTATGGACAAACCGTGACTAGCACAGAAATCCAACAACAAAACACCACTCGGGTTCAGATCGTGGTGGCCATGCCTTCCAATCACGCCCCTCCAAGTTTCTCCATCATTGCCTACGTGTGCATTGAAGTCCCCCAGTAGGACACTGGAGTCCCCTGCAGGAGCCCACAAAAGGACTCCACTCAGGGTCTGCAGGAAGGCTGAGTACTCTGAACTGCTGTTCGGTGCATAAGCACAAACCACAGTCAGAGTCCCCCCCCCCCACAGTCCTAAGGCTCAGGGAGGCGACCCTCTCGTCCACTGGGGTGAACTCCAGCACAGAGGCGCTCAGCTGGGGGCTAGCTAGTATAGCCACACCTGCCTTACGCCTCATACCGTGAGCAACTCCGGAGAAGAACAGGGTCCAACCCCTATCCAGGAGTTTGGTTCCGGTGCCGGTGCTGTGCGTGGAGGTTAGCCCCACCAGGTGTAATTGGTATCGCTCCACCTCCCTCACAAGCTCCAGCTCCTTCCCCCCCAGCGAGGTCACGTTCCATGTCCCCAGAGCCAGCCTTTGCCGCCCGGGTCCGGTCCGTCGGTGCCCCCCGCCTTCACCGCCACCTAGTTGGAAGCACACCCGACCCCGACAATTCCTCCTGCGGGTGGTGGGTCCACGGGACGATGGAGGAGGAGATGGTGCTTCCACGTTGCTTATTCGGGCTGCCCGGCCACCAGGCGCTCGCATGCGGGCCCTCCGTCTGGGCCTGGCTCCAGACAAGGGCCCCGGGCTTCCTCCGGGCCGGGTCTCTCTTCCTTTTTGGTGTTCTGTCATCAGCGTTTTTTCCTGTAACCCCAGGTAGGGGGGCTAGGGGGTACTACCACTTGCCCAAGGTGGACCCCCAGACTAGTGGAGGCGTCTTACTTCTCCATTCTAGTTTTGCAACTAGCCACTGCCGCACAATCCATTGATATCGATTTATAATTATTTCAAGTTTTTCTCCCTATGCAAAAGATGGGGCGGTTGTGTGAACCCAACCAGTAGAGAGCGTAGTTTTACTCTTTGGCTCCCTTGAACATAGATGGTGAAGTGGGCTATCTGGAGCGTACAGGGAACATAGTAGGCTAATGCTGATGATTTCTGTCACGGGCAGCATACACTGCATACCCTCAGTCCCCTAATAGGTCTTATTTCATTTCAACTTGGCTATTAACTTGATGGAGCATGTTACATTTGAGCAATATGATGATAATATGGCTAAAAGGTAGGCTACAATATGTCACAGTGCACTGGCTACTGCTATCATGTACAGTACTCCTACACATAGTAACTTCAGTTTTACAAGATGCCACAGTGCACTGGCTACTGCTATCAATACGATACAGTACAGTGCTCCTAAAATACCTATGTTATATACAGATGCCCTCAGCTGCAGGATCATCTCCTTTGATGATTTTACCTCTTTTGAATACCACGCTATGTTCTTAAAATGCCAGCCTCCAGTTCTGGCAGTAACAGTGTATAGGCCTCCTAAACAATGCCCTGCCTTCTCTACCGAATTTTCAGAACTCCTGTCCATTGTTACGGTTTCACCTCCACACACGCCCCCCTCCTCCGCCTCTCCACAACCCTCCACCTCTGTGCCTACCTCACACGCCCCCTGCAGCTCGGCACGGGCACTGAGGGCGCTCCAACGACAGCTGAAATGAGTTGAGCTGATGGGAGAATGAGCTTATGGCCGGATCACTGCACACCTGCTGCCACCTTCTCATGAACCCCCTCTACCTACAAGAAGCCGGTTTCTCCAGCCATTCATCGCCAGATCTTCCCTAAGAAATGCCTGGCAAGTATCGTAGTTGTTAAACAAAGTATTTCTGCTTATATATATGTGTGTTTGTGTGCTCTCTGGACCACCGCACCTCAAGGCTTACTCGTCTCTCCGTGTTCCCTACAGAACGACCAGGTGTGCTGTGATCCGGCTTGCCTGCCCATCACTCTGCCCGCCACCCACTGCAGCTGCTCCAACCGACCTCAACCTCCAGCCTGCCAGGCTCCCAACCTGAGCCATCCGGGCACTACCTTCCCTCCCAGCTCCAGCAATAAACGCCCTGCTGGGCAAAGAGCTTCCTGCCTCCTGTGTCGTGCACTTGAGCCCCGTAGCTAACTAGCCTTAACAGTCCATCATCCATACAAATTATGACACCCTTGATCTAGTGATTACTAAGGGCCTGACTATCACTGTCTCCTCTATTAGTGACCTCGCTCTCTCTGACCATTTCTGTATCTTCTTCACTGCATTGGTTCCTAAAGTCAAAAGTAGTACTAGCGCTTTATCAAGAAACGTTATCTTACCTCCGCAGTATCCGATAGTTTTAGAGAAATAATGATCACAAACAATTTATCAACTCCAGAAGTGGGGCCGTCAGGCACTATTGAAGACTTAGCATCCGCCTTTAACACCAGAGTAGGGGCAGCCTTGGATTCTGTAGCACCTATTAAACTGAAAAAGATCACAGCCAATCATAAAGCTCCATGGCGAAATGAGGAAACAAATCAACTAAAGAGAACCTGCAGAAGATCTGAGCGTATATGGAGAAAGACCAAGCTACAGGTCCACCATGATATTCTCAAAGAACATCTCGCTGCCTTTGATAAAGCAATAAGAAATGCAAGGAAAGACCACTTCTCAAAATTCATATCTATCAACCGCAATAATTCAAGAGTGCTCTTCTCAACAATTGATAGCCTAATAAACCCTGCCGTAAAAACACCAGATAACCTGCTCTCTACCTCCAAATGTGAGGAATTTGCAGCTTACTTCAGAGATAAGATTATGAATATTAGGAGGAAAGTCACCCAGGAAAGGCCATGCATCCTGTTCACAGATCCTCTTCCTCCATGTAATGGACATATGAGCTTGTTTACACTGGTTGACACAGAAATGTTGAGAAAAGTAGTATCCAAACTCAAATCCTCCACAAGCCTGCTGGATCCCATCCCCACTGATTTTTTCAAAACAATTTTTGACTCTGTATCCTATGACATTTTAGCCATTGTTAATGACTCCCTATCTACAGGTGTCTTCCCACCAATACTTAAAACTGCTTTGGTGAGACCCGTGCTGAAGAAAAACAACTTAGACACTTCAGTTCTTAGCAATTTAAGACCAATCTCCAACCTTCCCTTTTTGAGTAAAATTCTGGAAACGATTGTTTTCAAACAGATTAATGATTTCCTAGCTACAAGTTCTACCCTTGACCTTTTCCAGTCCAGCTTTCGCGCCCATCATAGCACAGAGACGGCATTAGTCAAAGTTGTAAATGACCTCAGAATTAATGCTGACTCCAAAGAGCTCTCTGTTCTCATCCTCCTGGACCTGAGTGCAGCCTTTGATACTATAGATTATGCAATCCTCATCAAAAGACTGGAGAAGTGGGTTGGCCTCTCCGGTCCTTAATTGGCTTAGGACCTATATAACCGGTCGTGATTTCTTTGTTGCCCTCGGTGACCATAGCTCAGGAAAGATCCCTATGACCTGTGGGGTGCCCCAAGGATCGATCCTAGGACCTCTACTCTTCAGCCTGTACATGGTGCCCCTTGGCAGTGTCATCAGGAGGCACAACATTAGCTACCATAGCTACGCAGATGATACCCAACTCTATATTTCTGTAACACCCAGTAACTACAGCTTGATTGACTGCCTTGTCAAGTGTATTACGGATATTAATAAATGTATGGATGTCACATAATTTCCTCCAACTAAACCAGGACAAAACAGAAGTACTGATCATTGGAGAAAAAGCTGAAAGAGAGAAACTATCTGCACATTTAAAAACTCTGGAAATTGACACCAAATGCCAGGCTAAAAACCCAGGTGTCATACTTGACTCAGATCTTAATTTCGAAAACCACATCATGAATATTACAAAGACATCTTTTTACCATTTAAGGAACATTGCCATGGTGCAACCCTTTCTCTCTCAGGCTGACACCGAAAGACTAATGCATACTTTCATCACAAGCAGGCTGGACTACTGCAATGCTCTACTATAAGGCCTACCAAAGAAAGCAATCTCTAAGCTACAAATGATACAGAATGCTGCAGCACGAGTCCTCACTAAGACTAGGCGCAGGGCACACATCACACCAGACTTTAAATCACTACACTGGTTACCTGTCAACTCTAGAATAGACTTTAAAATACTATTACTAGTCTATAAATCTCTCCACAGTCACGCACCAGAAAACATTTCAGACATGCTTGTCAGGTACATGCCCAACAGACCACTCAGATCCTCAGGTACTGAACTCGTAACAGTCCCAAAAGCCAGGACCAAGAAAGACGGAGAGGCAGCTTTTAGTTTCTATGCCCCCAACCTCTGGAACACCCTGCCGGAGTGCCTAAGAAGGGTCGAAACAACAGAGGTCTTCAAGCAAGATCTCAAGACGTACCTTTTTGGCCTAGCCTACAATCACTAGCCAGGACCTTGAGACACAGAGAGGCAGCCTCAAACCTACCTGTGAATCCTCTGTATACATTGGTGTATATCCTGCTATGCACTCTATGTATATCAAGTTGTGTACAGAAGCTGGTTGCCCTGAAACAGGCTTGTTCTGTTCTGATATCTGTGTTGCTTCAAAGGCTCAGCATGCTACTAACCGTTTTCTGTCTCCCCTAGTGCCTCTCTCTCTCCCTCCTACCTTCTAACCAGGTCCAGTGGATGCCCCACTGTCACCCGCACACCACCCTGAGTCCGATAGATACCCCCGTGTCAGCTGTGGATGTCGTAGTATTTAGTTAACACACACACACACGTACACACATCAGTCCACATCCGGCTTAGGCCTGGACCTGGGCCCAGTCCCCCTTCCCCTCACCCTAACCCGGGTCCGTATGCTTTTCCTACCCCCTCTCTACCCCAACCCCTGCCTCTATCTGGGCCCAGGCACATTCACGCACACACAGACATACACCAGTGTTTGCCATGTCTCTCCTTTTATGTTTTTAGCCTCTCTTACTCTGAAAATGTAATTTAATGTAATTTATTGCTTTATAAATGTTCTTAGCCGGTAGACAAACATACTCCAGGAGCTTGCTCGATTTCCTTGTTGAGAGGGGTCAGGGAAGAATTTGTACAGCTCACTTTTTGCTTTCCTCTGGAATATGTAGGGATGGGATGTATCCCCACCTCCCTTGTTCTCTGTAAAGCGCATTGTGTTGCCTCTGTGTCACGGCACCGCCGCGTCAGCCTCGTCCACCTCCTCAGCCCCCTGACCCCGGCCCGAGCCCCGGTTCTGACGCTGGTCCCCAGCCTGTCCCTGTCTCTCCAGTGCCGGACTCCGTTTCCCCCAGCACCTCCCAGAGCCTGCAGCGGGAACTGCGGCCATGTCTGCGGTCACAAGCCAGACACGCCCCCGATCCACACCTGCCGTGCGTCACCTTGATTGCCTCTCCTCCACACCTCAACGCACCTGGTCCTGATCAGCCAATCAACGCACCTGGTCCTGATCAGCCAATCGCCAGCAGGATAAGAAGCCGGTACACACAGCCCTCTGTGCCAGATCGTTGACCAACCAACCTAGTGGGTACACGTCTCTAGCTCCCTGCCTCGTCTGTTTTTCAACCTTGCCTTACCCTGTTCTCCCTGTCTTCCCAGTATCCAGTTCCTGCCTGACCCACGCCTGTACGATTACCCTGCTCCTGCCTGACCCACACCTGTACGATTACCCCGCTCCTGCCTGACCCACGCCTGTACGACAACCCTGCTCCTGCCTGACCCACGCCTGTACGACAACCCCGCTCCTGCCTGACCATCGCCTGTACGACTACCACGCTCCTGCCTGACCATCGCCTGTACGACTACCACGTCCCCGCCTGACCCACGCCTGTCTACGGACCACGTTACTGCCTGCCTCTCCCCGGATCTCAATAAACGTGCCTACGGGCTTTCACCCCAATCGTGTCTGCTCTTGGGTCCTCCATCAAAACTTTAACAGAACGATCCGGCCAACATGGACCCAGCGGACAATACAGGCCTCCGGCAGGCCGTCACCTCCCAAGGGATTCTCGTGGGACAACACAGCGTTCTACTCCGGGACGCCGATACAGCGATGCGGGCTCTCAACGCTAATATGCAAGGCCTGTCGGCCCAGGTAACCAAGTCGGAGCAAAGCCTGCACACTATCGCCGCTACCATGCAAACCCTCAGCGAGCAGGTTAGCCAATTGGTCATATCCACGGGCTCCGCAGCCCAGGGGGAGGGCCCTGCACCCGGAGCCCTGGCAGCTAGCCCAGCCCCTGTGACTGCATCCCGACGTGAGCCTAACCTCCCTAGTCCCAAGCCGTATGACGGTGATCTGGCTCGTTGTGGGTCATTTCTAATGCAATGTGACTTCATCTTTATTCACCAGCCTAGCATGTATTCACTGGACGCCGAAAGGATAGCATTCGTGTCTAGCCTACTTACCGGTCCGCCCCTTAGTTGGTTTGAAGCCACCTGGAAAGCTAACGCGGCTTGTCTCCGGTCTTACGCTGAATTCAGCTTGGAGTTCAGAAAAGTGTTTGATCATCCCGCCCTTGGTCACGACTCAGCCTCACGTTTAATGAACTTCCAACAAGGTAGCCGTAGCGTGGCAGAGTACTCCATAGAGTTCAGGATCCTAGCCGCGGATAGCGGGTGGAACGATACCGCCTTACAGACCGCTTTCCGTGCGGGCCTGTCCGAGACTCTGAAGGACGAGTTAATCAGGGACACGCCCACTACCCTTGACAGCCTAATCTCCCTGGCTATCAAAATCGATCACCGCCTGAGGGAGCGTAGAAAGGAAAGAAGCCGCACATCCGGTTTTCCATCTAGGCTTCCCAGCCAGCGTTCCCCTAACACGCCTTCTCAGCTCTCGCCACGTCATGAAGCGCTCTCCCCTCAGCGCACCACGACGCCACATGCCTCCGCCCCCGAGGACGAGCCCATGCAGTTGGGCGGCGCACGACTCTCCGAGGCTGAACGCACTCGCCGTGTGAGCGAGCGCCTCTGTTTCTACTGCGGTCAACCAGGTCATGGCCGTGCTTCCTGCCCCGCTCGGCCAAAAACCCAAGCCCACCAGTGAGAGTGGGTTCACCGGTGGGCTGTGCCCTGTCACCCACGCCCCTCATGGCCAAGCTAGCGCACGTGGGCTCTCTTTCCAATGGCTCCTCCTGTGTCGATGCCCAGGGGCGGATGCACCTCGACGTCTCCATCACTGTGAACCAACGGCCCATCTCAGTTCTCGCCCTTGTTGACTCAGGTGCCGACGACAATTTCATCGACGCAGAGCTAGTAATCCAGGCGGGTATTGCCACCCTCCCCAGAGAGCCCCCTGTTACCGTGCACGACCTTAGCGGTAGACTCCTAGCCAACATTACGCATGTCACCGAACCCTTGAGCGTGGTCATCTCTGGAAACCATCGCGAGTCCTTGTCCCTATTGGTCATCACGTCCCCCCAGAGTCCCATAGTGCTTGGCCATGCGTGGTTAAAACAACACAATCCCCATATCGACTGGTCCTCTAACCGAGTAGTCAGCTGGAGTTCCTTCTGCCTCAGTACCTGCCTCACATCTGCCCGTCCCCCAGCAGAGGGCGCTGTTGCCCCTATTGAGCCTCCTGACCTGTCCCAGGTGCCCCCCGTCTACCACGACCTTGGAGAGGCCTTCAGTAAGCAACGAGCTCTCTCCCTACCGCCTCATCGCCCCTATGACTGCTCCATAGAGCTCCTCCCTGGGGCCCCTCTGCCCTCAGGCCGTCTGTTCCACCTGTCACGTCCTGAGAGAGAGGCCATGGAAACTTACATCAGGGACTCTCTTGCTTCTGGCATCATCAGGCCATCGTCCTCTGCAGTAGGTGCCGGATTCTTCTTTGTCGGTAAGAAGGATGGTTCCTTACGACCCTGCATTGATTACCGGGCTCTGAACAGCATAACTGTTAAAAACAAGTATCCCCTGCCTCTCCTCGCTTCTGCCTTTGAGCCCCTCCAAGGCGCCACCGTCTTTTCCAAACTGGACCTCAGGAACGCCTACCATCTGGTTCGGATTACAGAAGGAGACAAGTGGAAGACTGCTTTTAACACCCCCCTTGGACATTTCGAGTATCTGGTGATGCCTTTTGGGTTGACCAATGCCCCTGCTGTTTTTCAGGCCCTAGTCAACGACGTCCTCCGGGATCTACTGAACCGTTCTGTCTTTGTCTACCTGGATGACATCCTTGTTTTTTCTCGTTCCCCGGAGGAGCATGTCAAGCACGTCAGGCAGGTTCTCCAAAGACTCCTGGAGAACCGGCTGTTTGTCAAGGCTGAAAAGTGTGAATTTCATGTCCGCTCAGTTCAGTTTCTGGGGTACATCATTGGAGAGGGTCAGGTGAAGGCTACCCCAGAGAAGATCAGGGCAGTGGTCGAGTGGCCCACCCCCACAACCAGAAAGGAGCTACAGAGGTTTCTTGGGTTTGCAAACTTTTACCGACGGTTTATCCGTGACTACAGCCGAGTTGCTTCCCCCATGATGGCCCTGACCTCTAGGACCACTCCCTTCTCCTGGACACCCGAGGCAGACGCTGCGTTCAGGGCCTTGAAAGCACTCTTCACCTCTGCCCCGGTGCTTACCCAACCAGACCCCTCACGTCAGTTCGTCGTGGAGGTTGACGCATCGGACACGGGAGTGGGGGCGGTCCTGTCACAGCGATCGGCCTCCAACGACAAGCTCCACCCCTGCGCCTTCTTCTCTCGCCGCCTTGAACCGGCGGAACGCAATTACGACGTGGGGAACAAGGAGCTGCTCGCTGTCCAGCTGGCCCTGCAGGAATGGAGACATTGGTTGGAGGGGGCGGAACAACCGTTTACCGTGTGGACAGATCATAAAAACCTGGTTAACCTCCAGAACGCCAAGAGGCTAAACCCCAGGCAGGCCCGGTGGGCGCTGTTCTTCGGGTGCTTCCGGTTTACCATCACCTACCGGCCGGGGTCTCGCAACGTCAAGCGTGATGCGTTGTCACGCCAATTTGCTCCCCCGGAACCGAGTGCCGCAGAGCCTGACACGATCCTACCTCCCTCCTGTGTGGTGGGCGCGGTCACATGGGAGATCGAGGGCGTGGTCAGGGACGCCCAGAGGAGCCAACCGGACCCAGGTAAAGGCCCCCCTAACCGACTGTTTGTGCCTGATCTAGTCCGTTCCCAGGTCATCCAGTGGGTCCACGCATCCCGGCTTGCCTGTCACCCAGGGGTCAACTGCACCCTGGCTCTGCTTAAGAAGCGTTTTTGGTTGCCCACCATGTCAGCTGACACCCGGGAATACATCCAGGCCTGCACAGTCTGTGCCCAGAGCAAGGCGTCGCACCAACCCTCCTCCGGTCTGCTACGCCCCCTGCCTGTTCCTGGCCGCACTTGGAGCCACATCGGGCTGGACTTCGTGTGCGGGCTCCCTCTGTCCAATGGTAACACCACCATACTAACTATTATTGACCGGTTTTCTAAGGCCGCCCATTTTGTGCCCCTATCAAAGCTCCCCTCAGCTTCAGAGACCGCGGCTCTCCTGGTGACCCATGTGGTCCGGCTCCACGGCATTCCCGTGGACATTGTCTCGGACCGAGGACCCCAGTTTACGTCCCAAGTGTGGCGGGAGTTCTGCCGGGCTATTGGAGCCACCGTGAGCCTGTCCTCCGGCTACCACCCCCAGACTAACGGGCAGGCTGAACGGGCCAACCAGTTCCTTGGGAATGCGCTGCGCTGTGTCACCACTCGGAACCCGTCCGCCTGGAGCGACAACTTCTCCTGGGTTGAGTATGCTCACAACTCCCTGTCCAATGCCTCCACTGGTCTGTCCCCTTTTGAATGCTCTCTGGGCTACCAGCCACCATTGTTCCCTGAGCAGGAGGGGGAACTCACCGTGCCCTCAGTCCAGAGCTACATCCGTCGCTGCCGCAGGGTGTGGAGAGAGACCCGAACCGCCCTGCTCCGCTCTGCCCACCGCAGCCGGCGTAACGCGGATCGCCACCGGGTCCCAGCTCCAGCTTACCAACCAGGTCAGAGTGTATGGTTATCCTCCAAGGACATCCCATTGCAAGCATCCTCCCGTAAGCTGACACCCCGGTACCTGGGCCCATACGTCATCGACAGCATAGTCAACCCCTCAGCGATCAGGCTCAAGTTGCCTCCCGCCATGAGGATACATCCGACCTTCCATGTGTCCCGTATCAAGCCTGCCTCTGTCAGCCCACTGTGTCCACCAGGAGACCCGCCACCACCGGTCCGGATCATCGATGACAACCTTGCCTGGACGGTACGGCGCTTGCTGAGGGTCCGTCGGCGGGGCCGGGGACTCCAGTATCTGGTGGACTGGGAGGGTTATGGGCCTGAGGAACGGAGTTGGGTTCCCCGCAGGTTCATTCTGGACCCGACTCTCATCCGGGATTTCCACCGTGACCATCTTGGCCAGCCCGGTCGGTCGCCAGGAGGCGCCCGTAGAGGGGGGGGGTCCTGTCACGGCACCGCCGCGTCAGCCTCGTCCACCTCCTCAGCCCCCTGACCCCTGCCCGAGCCCCGGTTCTGACGCTGGTCCCCAGCCTGTCCCTGTCTCTCCAGTGCCGGACTCCGTTTCCCCCAGCCACTCCCAGAGCCTGCAGCGGGAACTGCGGGCACGTCTGCGGTCACAAGCCAGACACGCCCCCGATCCACACCTGCCGTGCGTCACCTTGATTGCCTCTCCTCCACACCTCAACGCACCTGGTCCTGATCAGCCAATCAACGCACCTGGTCCTGATCAGCCAATCGCCAGCAGGATAAGAAGCTGGTCCACACAGCCCTCTGTGCCAGATCGTTGACCAACCAACCTAGTGGGTACACGTCTCTAGCTCCCTGCCTCGTCTGTTTTTGAACCTTGCCTTACCCTGTTCTCCCTGTCCCAGTATCTAGTTCCTGCCTGACCCACGCCTGTACGATTACCCTGCTCCTGCCTGACCCACACCTGTACGATTACCCCGCTCCTGCCTGACCCACACCTGTACGACAACCCCGCTCCTGCCTGACCATCGCCTGTACGACTACCACGCTCCTGCCTGACCATCGCCTCTACGACTACCACGCTCCTGCCTGACCATCGCCTGTACGACTACCACGTCCCCGCCTGACCCACGCCTGTCTACGGATCACGTTACTGCCTGCCTCTCCCCGGATCTCAATAAACGTGCCTACGGGCTTTCACCCCAATCGTGTCTGCTCTTGGGTCCTCCATCAAAACCCTAACACTGGGTATGAAATGCGCTATACAAATACAGCTTTGATTGATTGATTGATACCACTTCATATCACAGCGAGCATACTGTAGCTATACAGCTCTTTACAACACAGGACAGTAGGTCTATACCTAGCTGTACAGCACTTTACAACATACAACAGTAGTCATATACCTACTGTAGCTACTGTATACAAGTACTTTACAATACAGCACAATAGACCTATACCTAGCAGCACATTAGGCCTATATTTAGATATACAGGACTTTCCAACACAGCACGGTAGGCCTAGCTGGATAACACTTTACCAAACAGAAACCAAAAGAATCAAGTATTATTATTATTATTATTATTATTATATTTATCTGCCCCAGTCTGACTGAAGTCCTATAAAGCAACTGGTTATTCACCAGATCACTGATGAAGAGGAGGTTCACCCAGGATCTCATATTACCCAGAGCCATCACTGCTAGTCCTCTAATCAACCAGTATCAACACATCATTTATATGACAACTTGGTTAAACAAAGCTCAGAGAGCAATATGTACTCTATTCTGTCTTCAATTGGGGGTGTTTTTGTCAAAGAATGAATACAGAATTATTGTAGAAAATTCTTACTCTAAAGTTTATCCCCATTATGGACTTACTTGTTTTCTCTAAGTCAGTGTGTCAAATCCAGAAGTCACTAGCTACTCTGATGAGGTGGAATGGATCACTGACTGTTTAAGTGTCTGCGTCAGCAACGTCTACTATGACATCATAAAAGCAATGGGAGATGTAACGTGGCGAGGCGCCCTCTAGTGGTCTTGATAGGGGTGTGGAAGTGTTGGAGTCGGACTGATGAGTGCATTTATGAAATAGGATATCTACATTAGGTAAACACGGGTGTAATTATTAAAAAGGCGTGGTTGCTGCGAGTGGTTGCTAAGCAAAGCGTTCACTAAGTGTAGTCACAAGCACCAACCCCCCTCTCCCCCCACCGGGACGGCTCCCTCTCTCCTCCCCGATAGGTAGATTTGGGGAGCGTTCTTTGAGCGCGAAGGACGACCGAGAGGCGAGATTAGCGTTCGTTCAAGTAATAATAAAAAAAGAGTCCCATAGCCATTGAATTGGTAGTAGGCTATTTTGAGGTTGGTCATTTCTCCGAGTGAGAATTGTGAAGCGTGGCGAGTGAGCGTGAGAATAGGCTGCTATGCGTGTCTGAGACTTGGCAGCCCCGGGTTTCACTGATCTAGCGGTCAGTAAATTCGACCAAATTTCAAGAGGTGGACATCACTGGATTCATCTCGGCATACAGATAATTCAAGAGCAATTGACTCATGTTTACGAAGCACACCAACATAGTGCTCTGATCAGCTGCACTCTCCAGTGAAGTTCTCAAAACGCGACAGATCCCCGGATCCGTAGTAGCCTAGATCTCATTGTATTACAGTAATTTAGCAGACGCGTTTATCCAAAGCAACTAACAATAATTGCATTTAACGTAGGAAAAGCCAATGTAGGCTACTAGCCTACTAGGCTACTTGCCGGAACTCACAAGTGCATCTCCTTTCTAAAACAAGTGCATAATCTAGTGCTGAAGGCAAAGTGCAAGAATAGCAATCTAAAATACAATAGAGGGATCGTTGTAGTTCTCTCTGTAAAATAACTACAACGTAGACCTTAATTAAAGAAAAAAAAAGTACCTTTGAGAAACCGCACATTATTGCGGCGGAATTTGATATTGTTAGTAGCATAGTTTATGGCTTTGTCAATCCATTGATATCGATTTATAATTATTTCAAGTTTTTCTCCCTATGCAAAAGATGGGGCGGTTGTGTGAACCCAACCAGTAGAGAGCGTAGTTTTACGCTTTGGCTCCCTTGAACATAGATGGTGAAGTGGGCTTTCTGGAGCGTACAGGGAACACAGTAGGCTAATGCTGATGATTTCTGTCACGGGCAGACACTGCATACCCTCAGTCCCCTAATAGGTCTTATTTCATTTCAACTTGGCTATTAACTTGATGGAGCATGTTACACTTGAGCAATATGATGATAATATGGCTAAAAGGTAGGCTACAATATGTCACAGTGCACTGGCTACTGCTATCATGTACAGTACTCCTACACATATTAACTTCAGTTTTACAAGATGCCACAGTGCACTGGCTACTGCTATCAATACGATACAGTACAGTGCTCCTAAAATACCTATGTTATATACAGATGCCCTCAGCTGCAGGATCATCTCCTTTGATGATTTTACCTCTTTTGAATACCACGCTATGTTCTTAAAATGCCAGCCCCCAGTTCTGGCAGTAACAGTGTATAGGCCTCCTAAACAATGCCCTGCCTTCTCTACCGAATTTTCAGAACTCCTGTCCATTGTTACGGTTTCACCTCCACACACGCCCCCCTCCTCCGCCTCTCCACAACCCTCCACCTCTGTGCCTACCTCACACGCCCCCTGCAGCTCGGCACGGGCACTGAGGGCGCTCCAACGACAGCTGAAATGAGTTGAGCTGATGGGCGAATGAGCTTATGGCCGGATCACTGCACACCTGCTGCCACCTTCTCATGAACCCCCTCTACCTACAAGATGCCGGTTTCTACAGCCATTCATCGCCAGATCATCCCTAAGAAACGCCTGGCAAGTATCGTAGTTGTTAAACAAAGTATTTCTGCTTATATATATGTGTGTTTGTGTGCTCTCTGGACCACCGCACCTCAAGGCTTACTCGTCTCTCCGTGTTCCCTACAGAACGACCAGGTGTGCTGTGATCCGGCTTGCCTGCCCATCAATCTGCCCGCCACGCACTGCAGCTGCTCCAACCGGCCTCAACCTCCAGCCTGCCAGGCTCCCAACCTGAGCCATCCGGGCACTACCTTCCCTCCCAACTCCAGCAATAAACGCCCTGCTGGGCAAAGAGCTTCCTGCCTCCTGTGTCGTGCACTTGAGCCCCGTAGCTAACTAGCCTTAACAGTCCATCATCCATACAAATTATGACACCCTTGATCTAGTGATTACTAAGGGCCTGACTATCACTGTCTCCTCTATTAGTGACCTCGCTCTCTCTGACAATTTCTGTATCTTCTTCACTGCATTGGTTCCTAAAGTCAAAAGTAGTACTAGCGCTTTATCAAGAAACATTATCTAACCTCCGCAGTATCCGATAGTTTTAGAGAAATAATGATCACAAACAATTTATCAACTCCAGAAGTGGGGCCGTCAGGCACTATTGAAGACTTAGCATCCGCCTTTAACACCAGAGTAGGGGCAGCCTTGGATTCTGTAGCACCTATTAAACAGAAAAAGATCACAGCCAATCATAAAGCTCCATGGCGAAATGAGGAAACAAATCAACTAAAGAGAACCTGCAGAAAATCTGAGCGTATATGGAGAAAGACCAAGCTACAGGTCCACCATGATATTCTCAAAGAACATCTCGCTGCCTTTGATAAAGCAATAAGAAATGCAAGGAAAGACCACTTCTCAAAATTCATATCTATCAACCGCAATAATTCAAGAGTGCTCTTCTCAACAATTGATAGCCTAATAAACCCTGCCGTAAAAACACCAGATAACCTGCTCTCTACCTCCAAATGTGAGGAATTTGCAGCTTACTTCAGAGATAAGATTATGAATATTAGGAGGAAAGTCACCCAGGAAAGGCCATGCATCCTGTTCACAGATCCTCTTCCTCCATGTAATGGACATATGAGCTTGTTTACACTGGTGGACACAGAAATGTTGAGAAAAGTAGTATCCAAACTCAAATCCTCCACAAGCCTGCTGAAGAAAAACAACTTAGACACTTCAGTTCTTAGCAATTTTAGACCAATCTCCAACCTTCCCCTTTTGAGTAAAATTCTGGAAACTATTGTTTTCAAACAGATTAATGATTTTCAAACAGATTAATGATTTCCTAGCTACAAGTTCTACGCTTGACCTTTTCCAGTCCGGCTTTCGCGCCCATCATAGCACAGAGACGGCATTAGTCAAAGTTGTAAATGACCTCAGAATTAATGCTGACTCCAAAGAGCTCTCTGTTCTCATCCTCCTGGACCTGAGTGCAGCCTTTGATACTATAGATTATGCAATCCTCATCAAAAGACTGGAGAAGTGGGTTGGCCTCTCCGGTCCAGTCCTTAATTGGCTTAGGACCTATCTAACCGGTCGTGATTTCTTTGTTGCCCTCGGTGACCATAGCTCCGGAAAGATCCCTATGACCTGTGGGGTGCCCCAAGAATCGATCCTAGGACCTCTACTCTTCAGCCTGTACATGTTTCCCCTTGGCAGTGTCATCAGGAGGCACAACATTAGCTACCATAGCTACGCAGATGATACCCAACTCTATATTTCTGTAACACCCAGTAACTACAGCTTGATTGACTGCCTTGTCAAGTGTATTACGGATATAAATGTATGGATGTCACATAATTTCCTCCAACTAAACCAGGACAAAACAGAAGTACTGATCATTGGAGAAAAAGCTGAAAGAGAGAAACTATCTGCACATTTAAAAACTCTGGAAATTGACACCAAATGCCAGGCTAAAAAACCAGGTGTCATACTTGACTCAGATCTTAATTTCGAAAACCACATCATGAATATTACAAAGACATCTTTTTACCACTTAAGGAACATTGCCATGGTGCAACCCTTTCTCTCTCAGGCTGACACCGAAAGACTAATGCATACTTTCATCACAAGCAGGCTGTACTACTGCAATGCTCTACTATAAGGCCTACCAAAGAAAGCAATCTCTAAGCTACAAATGATACAGAATGCTGCAGCACGAGTCCTCACTAAGACTAGACGAAGGGCACACATCACACCCGCCTTAAAATCACTACACTGGTTACCTGTCAACTCTAGAATAGACTTTAAAATACTATTACTAGTCTATAAACCTCTCCACAGTCACGCACCAGAAAACATTTCAGACATGCTTGTCAGGTACATGCCCAACAGACCACTCAGATCCTCAGGTACTGAACTCGTAACTGTCCCAAAAGCCAGGACCAAGAAAGACGGAGAGGCAGCTTTTAGTTATTATGCCCCCAACCTCTGGAACACCCTGCCGGAGTGCCTAAGAAGGGTCGAAACAACGGAGGTCTTCAAGCAAGATCTCAAGACGTACCTTTTTGGCCTAACCTACAATCACTAGCCAGGACCTTGAGACACAGAAAGACAGCCTCAAACCTACCTGTGAATCCTCTGTATACATTGGTGTATATCCTGCTATGCACTCTATGTATATCAAGTTGTGTACAGAAGCTGGTTGCCCTGAAACAGGCTTGTTCTGTTCTGATATCTGTGTTGCTTCAAAGGCTCAGCATGCTACTAACCGTTTTCTGTCTCCCCTAGTGCCTCTCTCTCTCCCTCCTACCTTCTAACCAGGTCCAGTGGATGCCCCACTGTCACCCGCACACCACCCTGAGTCCGATAGATACCCCCGTGTCAGCTGTGGATGTCGTAGTATTTAGTTAACACACACACACACACGTACACACATCAGTCCACATCCGGCTTAGGCCTGGACCTGGGCCCAGTCCCCCTTCCCCTCACCCTAACCCGGGTCCGTATGCTTTTCCTACCCCCTCTCTACCCCAACCCCTGCCTCTATCTGGGCCCAGGCACATTCACGCACACACAGACATACACCAGTGTTTGCCATGTCTCTCCTATTATGTTTTTAGCCCCTCTTACTCTGAAAATGTAATTTAATGTAATTTATTGCTTTATAAATGTTCTTAGCCGGTAGACAAACATACTCCAGGAGCTTGCTCGATTTCCTTGTTGAGAGGGGTCAGGGAAGAATTTGTACAGCTCACTTTTTGCTTCCCTCTGGAATATGTAGGGATGGGATGTATCCCCACCTCCCTTGTTCTCTGTAAAGCGCATTGTGTTGCCTCTGTGTCACGGCACCGCCGCGTCAGCCTCGTCCACCTCCTCAGTCCTCTGACCCCGGCCCGAGCCCCGGTTCTGACGCTGGTCCCCAGCCTGTCCCTGTCTCTCCAGTGCCGGACTCCGTTTCCCCCAGCACCTCCCAGAGCCTGCAGCGGGAACTGCGAGCACGTCTGCGGTCACAAGCCAGACACGCCCCCGATCCACACCTGCCGTGCGTCACCTTGATTGCCTCTCCTCCACACCTCAACGCACCTGGTCCTGATCAGCCAATCAACGCACCTGGTCCTGATCAGCCAATCGCCAGCAGGATAAGAAGCCGGTCCACACAGCCCTCTGTGCCAGATCGTTGACCAACCAACCTAGTGGGTACACGTCTCTAGCTCCCTGCCTCGTCTGTTTTTGAACCTTGCCTTACCCTGTTCTCCCTGTCTTCCCAGTATCCAGTTCCTGCCTGACCCACGCCTGTACGATTACCCTGCTCCTGCCTGACCCACACCTGTACGATTACCCCGCTCCTGCCTGACCCACGCCTGTACGACAACCCTGCTCCTGCCTGACCCACGCCTGTACGACAACCCCGCTCCTGCCTGACCATCGCCTGTACGACTACCACGCTCCTGCCTGACCATCGCCTGTACAACTACCACGTCCCCGCCTGACCCACGCCTGTCTACGGACCACGTTACTGCCTGCCTCTCCCCGGATCTCAATAAACGTGCCTACGGGCTTTCACCCCAATCGTGTCTGCTCTTGGGTCCTCCATCAAAACCCTAACAGAACGATCTGGCCAACATGGACCCAGCGGACAACACAGGCCTCTGACAGGCCTTCACCTCCCAAGGGATTCTCGTGGGACAACACAGCGTTCTACTCCGGGACGCCGATACAGCGATGCGGGCTCTCAACGCCAATATGCAAGGCCTGTCGGCCCAGGTAACCAAGTCGGAGCAAAGCCTGCACACTATCGCCGCTACCATGCAAACCCTCAGCGAGCAGGTTAGCCAATTGGTCATATCCACGGGCTCCGCAGCCCAGGGGGAGGGCCCTGCACCCGGAGCCCTGGCAGCTAGCCCAGCCCCTGTGACTGCATCCCGACGTGAGCCTAACCTCTCTAGTCCCAAGCCGTATGACGGTGATCTGGCTCATTGTGGGTCATTTCTAATGCAATGTGACTTTATCTTTATTCACCAGCCTAGCATGTATTCACTGGACGCCGAAAGGATAGCCTTCGTGTCTAGCCTACTTACCGGTCCGCCCCTTAGTTGGTTTGAAGCCACCTGGAAAGCTAACGCGGCTTGTCTCCGGTCTTACGCTGAATTCAGCTTGGAGTTCAGAAAAGTGTTTGATCATCCCGCCCTTGGTCACGACTCAGCCTCACGTTTAATGAACTTCCAACAAGGTAGCCGTAGCGTGGCAGAGTACTCCATAGAGTTCAGGATCCTAGCCGCGGATAGCGGGTGGAACGATACCGCCTTACAGACCGCTTTCCGTGCGGGCCTGTCCGAGACTTTGAAGGACGAGTTAGTCAGGGACACGCCCACTACCCTTGACAGCCTAATCTCCCTGGCTATCAAAATCGATCACCGACTGAGGGAGCGTAGAAAGGAAAGAAGCCGCACGTCCGGTTTTCCATCTAGGCTTCCCAGCCAGCGTTCCCCTAACCCGCCTTCTCAGCTCTCGCCACGTCATGAAGCGCTCTCCCCTCAGCGCACCACGACGCCACATGCCTCCGCCCCTGAGGACGAGCCCATGCAGTTGGGCGGCGCACGACTCTCCGAGGCTGAACGCGCTCGCCGTGTGAGCGAGCGCCTCTGTTTCTACTGCGGTCAACCAGGTCATGGCCGTGCGTCCTGCCCCGCTCGGCCAAAAACCCAAGCCCACCAGTGAGAGTGGGTTCACCGGTGGGCTGTGCCCTGTCACCCACGCCCCCCATGGCCAAGCTAGCGCACGTGGGCTCTCTTTCCAATGGCTCCTCCTGTGTCGATGCCCAGGGGCGGATGCACCTCGAAAAGTGTATTGTTTTATACAGTTTTCCTCACTTGTATACCATATCTCCGCGTTTAAAACTGCGCACTAACATTGGCGGTACACAATAACTCGATTTTTTTGGGATCCGACGGTTGGACATCGAGCCCCAAGTCTAGATCAAACAGCTACGCTGCCGCAGCTAGCCGCGGCTAGCCAACCCCAACCAGCTCCTGACTGGGATAGCCTATTAGCCAACAGGGGACAGCCGTCCCCTGCCTTTCCAGTACCAACCCAACACACCGTGAAAAAGTGGAGTTGTTTAAATATCTCGGACTCTGGGTTGATCCTGAACTCTCTTTTAAGCCCCATATTGATTATATTATAAAAATAGTGTATGGTTGTCTTGGTTCACTTTACCGTTCTATCAACTGCTTTACTCTGGAGATAAGGAAAAGACTAATTTCTCAACTTATTTTACCCATTATTGATTATGTTGATATAGTTTATCAAAACACTAATGACACTTACCTTAGGCCCTTGAATGTAGTGTTTAACTCCCTATGCTGCTTTGTCCTTAGATGCCCCTATAGAACACACCACTGTCTCATGTACGACTCACTTAACTGGATGCCGCTTAAAGCTAGAAGACAATCCCTGTTTCTATGTCCCTAGAATCTTTAAAGAAGTAGGTCGTAGGTCATTTGCATATAAAGCCCCTACTGATTGGAATAACCTTCCCCCCTCTCTTAGGTCCATTACTTCATACCATCGCTTTAAATCATCTTTACTTTCTCAGCTTAAATCAACTTGTTCATGTTTTTAATTCCTGTGTCTGTTTATTGTGTACTTAATTTGATTATTTTTATGTTATTATTTTCATGACTGTTATTAATACTTTATTGTTCTGGTCATTGTAGTTCTTTCCCCTGAATATTTACGTGTGGTCTTCGGATGTGGAGAGTGGCCTTGTTGCCATCCATACCTTACTGGCTCACTTCTGTGCTCCGTGGGCCGGGTGTGTGTTGTGGTGGTTAAGATGTAACTAGGCTGTGTGGGTGGGTTGGAGTTGTTGAGCTAAGTGTGCGTGTGTATTTGTGTTGTTTTATGTATTCTGTAATTCATTGTTTAATGTTTGTATTTGTGTTATAGGACCCCCTCGAAAATGAGATGATACATCTCAAGGGGCTATCCTCAATAAATAAATTCAAATTCAAATTCACACCGGAGGCCGTGCCTTGCTCCCAGTAGATCGCGTGAGTATTACCAGCACTACTAGGTAAGTAGCCCCACTCTCCCGGCTAGCACTGCTAGTTAGCAGCCCCCACTCCCCCTGCTAGCAAGGCTAAGTAAATAGCCCTACCTCCCCGTTAGCATTACTACGTAAATAGCACTCCCTCTCCCCGCTAGCATCGCAGGTTCATTGCTTTTTTCCAGTTTTATCCACCTGCATACCATACCTCCGTTCTCAAAATCGCGCATTAATATTGGTGGTACCTGAGAGTCCGACGTCTGGATCTCGAGGTCTGTTGTCTTGGTTTTCGTTCGTTCCACAGTTTGCTGAGCGGGATTTACAAGCCAGCAGCTGAGCCTTGCGTTAGCAAGTAGACTAAGGTTGTTGTCCTCTGGTTTTCGTTCGTTCCACAGTTTGCTGAGCGGGATTTACAAGCCAGCAGCTGAGCCTTGCGTTAGCAAGTAGACTAAGGTTGTTGTCCTCTGGTTTTCGTTCGTTCCACAGTTTGCTGAGCGGGATTTACAAGCCAGCAGCTGAGCCTTGCTTTTAGCAAGTAGATTTAGTTTGTTGTCTTCTGGTTTTGTTTGTTTACAGTTTGCTGAGCGGGATTTACAAGCCAGCAGCTGAACCTTGCTTTTAGCAAGTAGATTGGGTTGATTGTCCTGGGATTTACAAGCCAGCAGCTGAACCTTGCTTTTAGTAAGTAGATTGGGTTGATTGTCCTCTGGTTTTCGTTGGTCCTACAGCTTGCTGAGCGTTGTTTTGCTCAAGCCAGCAGCTGAGCCCTGCTCTTAGCAAATAGATTGGCGGTTTTATCCTCTTATTTTAATTCCGCAATTATTTTAACGAGTCTTGCGATGGCTCCACACCCTCCCGCCCCTAACTGCTCGGGTTGCCTCCAGCGTAGCCAAAAAATCTCAGAGTTGGAAGGTAGGATCTCTACTCTACACTCTATACATCAAGTCGAAGATCTCCTGGACTCACTGCGACCCGACCCAGATGTCGACATCCAGCCTCCCACTGTTCCACCGTCGGCGACATCCGGGGGTGGAGATGTGGATTTTAGTTTCCTCCTGAGTGAGAAATCCTGGCCCAGACTCAGTGCCAGACCCAAGCATTCAAGCCCCACCCCTTGGACCGCTGTTAGGAGGAAACGAGAAAGGGAAACCTCCAGGGTCCCCTCCCAACCCTCCGACGACGACACCCTCCAACTGAGGAATAGCTTTGCTTTATTGGCCGAGCCTGTATCCAAGAGGTCCAAGGATACTAGCATCAGCTCCTCGTCCAGGCTCTCTGCTACTGGGGCTCATTTCACACCCTGCCCTACTCAGTACCATACCCATACTCCGCAGCCCACCCACACCTCTCTGGTTGGTGAGCGGCAAAATAGCCAGGCTAATAAGCCTGCTCCCCGGCCTAAGCATAGCCCAGTCCACCGAGGGGACCCCCGGCCCCCACCCTCTACCACTTGGCCTTCAGGTGTGAGGCAGCAAGGGAAGTCCCCTAAGCCCAGTGGGCCTGCCACTGATCCCGCCCCCCCATCTGTGCTCGTCATCGGATCTTCCATGGTGCGCCATGTAGTGGTCCCGAAAGCCCAGACCTGCTGCTTCCCAGGAGCTAAGGTCTCGGACATCAGGACTGTTGTCCCATCACTCCTCGCAGAAAATCCCCTGGCCTCATCCATTATCATCCATGTCGGAACAAATGACATCAAGCTCCAGCAGTCTGAGCGGCTGAAGGAGGATTTCAAGGACCTGATCTCCACTGCTCAGGCGTCAGGAAAGACCTGCATCATCTCTGGCCCGTTCTCCTCCCCCCGATATGGTGATGCCAAATATAGTAGGATCCGTCAGCTCCACATCTGGCTGAAAGGCTACTGCTGCCAGTTGAAGCTTCCCTTCATAGATAATTTCACCACTTTCTTAAACCGCTCGGACCTCTTTGCCAGGGACGGCCTTCATCCTAGTAGGTCAGGTGCCCGTCTGCTCAGTATGAATATGGACCTGACGCTGAGATCTTCAGGCGTCTGATGTGGGGTTAGCCCGACCCGTCTCAACCACCCTACTGCCAAACATAAACCTCCTGTACCCGCGGGTCGGGCTACACCAGCTCCATCTCACCAGCGCCCCATCACCATAGACCTTGATTCCCTGCCCCTCACTGAGACCTGGCACAGCGACGTCTATATTTTTATAAACAAATTCTGCCCACCTGAATATGCCATTCAGCAAATTATCTCCCACCACACCCCTAGTACCATAATGAAACAGTCAGGTGGATCTAATATAAAAAACCTGATATCAGTTCCAGTGAATATACCATCCAGGCCTACTAGTCAGGCGAGCCAGCCCTTTTTTCCGGAAGCTATTTCAATGGCGATTCTAAATGTCAGGTCCCTACCAAGCAAAACTTTTCTCATTAATGATCTTATATGTGAACGCAAACTAGACTGTATGTTCCTAACTGAAACCTGGCTAAATATAAATGGATCAGCAGCCCTCATTGAAGCCTCTCCTCCAAACTACAGCTTTTTTCAATCTATCAGAAGTGGGAAAAAAGGTGGAGGAAAAGCCACCATAGCTAAAGATGCCCTCAGCTGCAGGACCATCTCCTTTGATGATTTCGCCTCTTTTGAATACCACGCTATTGTCCTAAAATGCCAGCCCCCAGTTCTGGCAGTAACCGTGTATAGGCCTCCCAAACAATGCCCTGCCTTCTCTACAGAATTTTCAGAACTCCTGTCCATCATCCATACAAATTATGATAAGATTATCATCATTGGAGATTTCAACATACACGTAGACACTGAGGCGGACTCGAAAGCTAGGGACTTTATCAACCTCCTAAACTCCATGGATTTTACCCAACATATCTCTGAGCCAACTCACAACCGCGGCCACACCCTTGATCTAGTGATTACTAAGGGCCTGACTATCACTGTTTCCTCTATTAGTGACCTCGCCCTCTCCGACCATTTCTGTATCTTCTTCACTGCATTAGTTCCTAAAGTCAAAAGTAATACTGAGCGCTTTATAAAGAAACGTTATCTTACCTCCGCAGTAGCCGATATTTTTAGAGAAATAATGACCACAAACAATTTATCAACTCCAGAAGTGGGGCCCTTAGGACATATTGAAGACTTGGCAACCACCTTTAACACCAGAGTAAGGGCAGCCTTGGATTCTGTAGCACCTATTAAACTGAAAAGGATCACAACCAATAATAAAGCCCCATGGCGAA
>NW_028176214.1:0-16274 GCF_949987555.1 Borostomias antarcticus
AAGTATACGGCGATGGATTCAGGATACTTTAGAGGCCCTACCTCCATCTCACTCCCTTTCTCTACCTACAATCTAGTGTTTTTTTTCAATGCCTACTCATGACACACCTCAACTCTGATTCACCTAAATGTACTTAATAAGCAGAGTTCATTGAAATGGAAGACATGCAAGAACATTTGCATTCCTTTGAAGACTAAAAGCATGGCACCTTTCAACCTGAAAATAAAATGGCCACAGAATCCAACACCCTGATTGATGGTAGGCTAGTGGCTGTGGTATTTTTTTTTTTTAAATATTTATATTTCTTTGCGCTTTACATCTGAGATGGATAAATGGAATTCAAAAAATTGTCTGAATATCAAAGCTGGCACTGTTACCATTGGTTGTGGGGATTGTTTGGGATCTAACCTTGAGATGGTGAAAAATGCACACGAGCACACACACACACACACACACACACACACACACACTAGCACACACACACACACACACACACTAGCACACACTAGCACACACACACACACACACACACACACACACAGACCCCCACACACGCTGTGTTCAGACAAATCCGACTAGCGGTGTCCTGATTACTCATGTTCCAAAGCGCGGTGATGTATTTTGTCTGCATCTTGACATGTGAATGTGTGTGGAAACGGAGAGAAAAGGTTAAGTCTCTTCCGTCAGCAGCTTCCCCCTGAAGACCACACTCCCACAATTAAGGCTGATCTTTAGTGTAGGAGACACCGCTAGAAAAGCCTCTCTCCATCTAGAAGAAATAGCTGAGAAGCACAGAAACAAAATGACATTATCTGCCTGATGTTCTATGCGAGGGCTAATATACACGGAGGTTTTGACATTAAGAAGAGTCATTTTATACATGCCAGTGTTCTACAGGAGGCAGCGGAGCGGCTGTATTAAGTTTTTTCACGTACTGTCAATGTTGCCTCAGAGATGAGACAGACAGGGCTGTGAAATGACAAACTGAATGACAAACATCAAGAGTGAGAACAAAGAATAAATGAGCATCGGTAGGTTTCAATCAAAAATAAAATCGTACGGCTTTTTGATCCCAGGAAATGGTGTGGAATAGTTGGTTGCTTGCTCACAATACTGAAATATTAGAATTATTATTATATATTTTTTTAAGGATCTGCATTAAAAACAGTGCACTCTCCTCCAGCTTTCAAATGATTCAGGATCGGCAGCATCAGGATGGATTAGACTGTAGGTTAACTGTAATCTAAAAATGGACAAGTAGTGACTGACCACTAGTGTATCAATAAAATTCATAGGAGGGAACGAAATAGGCATTGATTTTTTCCCTCTTTCTGCTTTGCTTTTATGAATGACCCGCCAGCCTCTGCCCCCTTTACTAGACAGGCTTTACTGAGGCCCCGTAAAAGCAATGAGGGGCCACTAAAGTGCACAACAGAGACCGCCTCCTGGAAAGATCATCAGTCCACTCAACCCTCCCGAGCAGCGTGGGCCACTGACCCGTCCTGTTCTCAGAGAGGGAGAGAGGGGGAGGGAGGGAGGGAGGGAGGGAGAGAGGGAAGGAGGGAGGGAGGGAGGGAGAGAGGGAGAGAGAGAAAGGGAGAGAGGGACAGAGAGAGAGGGAGGGAGAGAAAGAGAGGGAGAGAGAGGGAGGGAGGGAGAGAGGGACAGAGAGAAAGGGAGGGAGAGGGAGGGAGGAAGGGAGAGAGAACGAGAGAGAGGGGGAGGGAGGGAGAGAGAGAGGGAGAGAGAGGGGGAGGGAGGGAGGGAGAGAGAACAAGAGAGAGAGGGAGAGAGGGAGGGAGGGAGAGAGAGAGAGGGGGAGAGAAGGGGAGACAGGGAGAGAGAGAGAACGAGAGACAGAGGGAGGGAGGGAGGGAGGGACGGATGGAGGGAGAGAGATAGAAAGAGAGAGAGGGAGGGAGAGAGAAAGAGAGTGAGAGAAAGAGAGAGAGGAAAGAACACAGAGAGAGAGAGGGGGGGAGGGAGAGAGAAAGTGAGATAGAGAGAGGGAGGGAGAGAGAAAGAGAGAGAGAAAGGAACACAGATAGAGAGGGGGGGGAGGGAGAGAGAAAGTGAGATAGAGAGAGGGAGGGAGAGAGAAAGAGAGAGAGGAAGGAACACAGAGAGAGAGAGGGGGAGGGAGAGAGAAAGTGAGATAGAGAGAGGGAGGGAGAGAGAAAGTGAGATAGAGAGAGAGGGAGGGAGAGAGAAAGTGAGATAGAGAGAGGGAGGGAGAGAGAAAGAGGGGGATAAATAGAAAGAGGAAGGAACACAGAGAGAGAGAGGGGGAGGGAGAGAGAAAGTGAGATAGAGAGAGGGAGGGAGAGAGACAGAGAGAGACAGCGAGGGAACTAACTGCTCTCAGTTGGCAGTTTGAGCGGCGAGGTCTGTTCTACCTGATGTGACCACCGGGTGATTGTGGGGGACGCGCTCACGGTTTATTCTCACACAGAGACCATAAAGCAGCTGGATGCAGTTTAGAACAGAGAAACCAGATTACAGAGATACAACTGAAATAACAAACTCTCTTACAAGAACATTTCTATATCAATCTGTTTTAAATGGAAATGCTTCTTAAGAATTTACCTTTGTAGCTGCGCCGTATTTCTCGGTTATAGCATCCCTAACACACTCGAAGCAATGCATTCACAACCCAATAAGCCCAAGATGGATGCTTGTGCCAAGGAAAAGCGTGTAGAATGGGACATATTATCTTGTTCTGAATCCACCGGACACATCCACTGCCTTGATCTCTGGTAGTGCAGACCAGAGAACTCTGCTGGGTGAATAACTGGCTCTACATCACTAATCTACACACCGTACTCCGGTTAAAGCCTTCGTGAAACACATCGGCGACATGCTGTGAGATCTGATATTAGTATAATCTGATAATAGCGGGTTTTTAGTTAAGGCGCATGTTGCTACCCCATCAGGTGGAGATCTTTACAGCCGTGTGATGGTGTACAGAATACAAGAATGTGCATATGTGTGAGAGAGAGGAAGAGGGAAAGTGAGAGAGAGAGAGAGAGAGAGAGAGAGAGAGAGAGAGAAAAGAAGGTTAGGATAGAAGGGAGGAAGAAAGAGAGAGAGGGAAGGAGAATAGAGAGAGCGGTAGAGAGAGAAAGAAAGAGATAGCAAGAGAGAGAGAGGGAGGAAGGAGGGAAGGGATAGAGAGGTAGATAGAGAGAGAGAGAGAGAGAGATGCTATTGAGAGGGCTCTGAGTAGGGGAGTTATCAAAGTGGCCCTATGCATGCGAATGAGTTTATCGATCGCCGGGCGGATCAATGCTGTATTTATAACACAGGAGAAGGCTGAATCAATGCATACTTAATGTGTAAAGAGGAGGGGGTAGTGGTGGTGCGGCCGGGGTGAGGGCAGGGGGGGGGGGCGGGGGTAGTGAGGTGGAGGCTTGTTAAATAATCAGCATTTACATTTTCTGTTTACTCAGCACTAGTGAGCCTGTGCGTTTGGAAGGGAGGCTCCATATCATTCCCATCATGCCTCTCTATACAGTGATCAGCTGCTTCACAAGCAGATCACACACCATCTGGCCTGGTTGTGCAAGGATGGTCCCAACCCGAATTTCACATTGCTCTCTCAACTGATAACACCTGAGACACGTTAAGTGACTATTTGCAGTAAATTCACAAAAATACTTGGAACTCGGAACGCAACCTTAGCTGACAGGGCCCCACAAGTCAAGCTTATGGCGCCATATTGTTTACAGCCGGCATGTACTGCATACTCCCTTGCGCGCTCGTACACACACACACACACACACACACACACACACACACGCACACACACACACACACACACACACACATACACACAAAGTCAAGCATATTTATATAGCACAATAAAAGCCAATGTAACACACAGTGCTTTACAGAATAAGAAAAGATACATGTAAATAAAAACACAGTTCATAGTAAATGGTACAAAAAAAACAAGAAAACAAAGCAAGAGAGATAATATGAAACTAGAAATGGTGCTTAGAGAGAACAGACCTCCGCCCCCGAATGGAGTTCGTGGATCTGTGCATGCCAAAATCGAATGGGTTCTAAGCTGGCCTATGCTACACCCTGCTACTGAGTTTCGTGAAAATCGGTGCAGTAGCTTCGGCGTAATCCTGCTGACAGATGGATGGATGGACGGACGGACGGCACCGAAAAAATGGGGGGTAAACAAGGGGTAAACAAGAGAATAGAAACAGTCAACAGTTTAAAAGAAACAGAGAAAAAACTGTTTAAAATCAAGATGATTTAATTATAACACAAGTAGAGCCGCTGAACTTTACTTGATAAAACTGAAGGCTGCCTCCCCATGTCTCTTGGTCCTGTCTCTAGGAACCATTAAAAGTCAGTGCCAGAGGACCTCAGGGACCTACTTGGTGTATATCGTAAAATCATCCCTAACATGTATTCAGGTGCATGACTATGGAGTGATTTATAAACTAATACAATAATCTTAAAATCTATTCTAAAACTGACAGGTAACCAGCACAGTGATTGTCAGATTGGTGTGATGTGTGCCCTCCTTCTGGTCTTAGTGAGGACTGAGGACTTGTGCTCCAGCATTTTGTATCATTTGAAGTTAACTAATAGCTTTCTTTGGTAGACCAGACAGGAGAGCGTTACAGTAATCCAACTTGCTTGTGATAAAAGCATGCATTAGTCTTTCAGTGTCGGCCTGGGAGAGAAAAGGTTTCACCTTGGCAATGTTTCTCAGGTGATAAAAGGTTGTCCCATTCGTAATACAGGCCTCAATATTAAGCTCAGAATCAAACATGACACCTACATTTTTTACCTGGCATTTGGTGTTCAGTGTCAGTGTTTTTAAATTCCCAGACGGTCTCTCCCTTTCAACGTTTTCACCAATTTTCAAAACATCTGTTTTGTCCTGGTTTAACTGAAGGACGTTCAGTGACAACCATACATTTACATTCAGCAATACTGTACATTCTACCAAGCTGTAATCATCGGGTGTCACAGAAATATAGAGCTGGGTGTCATCCGCGTACTGTAGCTATGGTAGCTAATATTGTGCCTCCTAATGACATCGCATAGGGGTGGCGTATACAAACTGAAAAGTAAGGGCCCTAGAATGGATCCCTGTGGGACCCCACGGGTCATAGAAGTGTTTTCTGAGCTGTGATCACCAAGGGCAATGACAAACCAGGTCCTGAACCAGCCAATGACTGGACCAGAGGCCGACCCAGTTCTCAAGTCTTCTAATAAGGATATCATGATCTACAGTGTCAAAAGCTGAGCTCAGACAGAGAGCTTTTTGGAGTCAGCGTCGATTCTGAGGTTATTCACAGTACGTATGCTATACCTGATATATACCACACATACTGTACCGTTCCAGTACACGACACAAACAACACATTAACACTATACCTTGCAGTTTGATTAGATCATTTTAATTGTGCATACCCAGATAGCAAGCGGATCTGGGCCATATACAGGCCAGATCTGGCCCTTGTGGCTTAGTTCCGGCCCATATATGGCCCAGAATCATTACACATCCGCTTGCTATCTGGGTATAGACAGATGTTGTACTGTACTGTATGTGTAGCACATGTCACATTACATTTAGTGCACTGCGCAACACAAATATACACCTATGGCGCCTTCATGCCTGTCATTTTCCAAGTGCTACAGCCTTGACCATTATAACTGTTGTAAATTCTTAAAACATGTAGCTGGCAAAGCATGTCACAATGTATAAAATGTAAATATAAATGGAATAAATCAATATTTTCCATACAGTAAACCCCTGGATGGATGTGCTTCACAGGATCCCAGCCTGCTAGGGTACATTGGCTGGCATGTCTCTGCTTCCAGAACAACAGAACAATGTCCTACTGTACTGGCCAATCAACTGTACTGGCCAATCAACTGTACTGGCCAGTCAACTGTACTGACCAATCAACTGTACTGACCAATCAACTCTACTGGCCAATCAACTGTACTGACCAATCAACTCTACTGGCCAATCAACTGCGCTATTCTCCAAAAAATGTTATGCTAATGTAATATAGAAAGGGTCAGTTTCAATTGAAATGTCTTTATACTACTTTCCAAAGCATCAGTATTGGCTAAGATAGTGACTTCTTCTCAAAATCTAACCTGTGTGTGTGTGTGTGTGTGTGTGTGTGTGTGTGTGTGTGTGTGTGTGTGTCAACAGTAGCCTAATTGATAATGGAATCTGATGTAGCCTATCGTGAGCTGTCAATGTGGACACGAAGGAACCTGATTTATGGGTACATTCATTGGGAATCATTGCTGGTTTCTGCACATTTACAATAGGCCTGTGAGCATCACACCAATCCACAAACTGTATGATTTTGATTGGCAGAGTGAAGTGTCTTGATCTCTACAGTGTGTAGGCCTACTAAGCCAAGAATGGCTGTCATCAAAACATTTCACAATGAATGTAATTTGGGGGAGTTTTGCTCACACACCCATTCAAGATAAAATATAACTTTAATCATCTCCAGGAGGGAAAATTGTATATTGATTTGATTGATAATCAATCAACCAACCAACCAACCAATCAATCAATCAATCAATCAATCAATCAATGAAGCGTCATAATAAAATAATGAAATATCTGAATTAAAATAGGCTACATAAGAAATATGAATTACTGCTATACAAATTATAAATATATTGGTAATGCTTTAGAGTAACCCTTGTTAATAAAACATTTATAAAGCGTCTGTTCATACTGTAGTCTGTTCAACATTTACAAATCATTATTACAGCATTTATAAATGTTAGTAAGCTATTTATAAATGAGTATTTTTGTATGTTATGAACATGTTTCAAAAGATTTTCTAATGGTTTAAAATATCATGTATAAGGTATGTGATAATAGTCTGCTCACATTTAATCATTTATGAATGACTAATCAAAAAGTTTTAAATCATTTACTAATGCTTTGAATAAGGTATGTGATAATGATCTGCTCACCATTTATGGGTCATTATTAATAACTTTAATGTATTGTGAATTCATAAATGTTAGCACATGTACTGTAGTAATACCTCAGTTGATGCGTAATACAGGTCTTTAGAAACCATTTATTAATCATTTGTAAAGCGTTTTGCAAGGATTGATCTAAAGCACACACTATCTATACTTTATAGACATTTATAAATGAGCCATTACTCAGGGACATACTACAGAAACCATTTACTAATCATTAATAGCATTTATTTGCAGTGCTTGATCAAAAGTGAGTCTTGTTTGTATTGTGTATTGTTATTACCGAGGAGTGGATTTGAACCTGGGTCTCGCGCAGGACAGACCTCGTTCTAACCAACTATGCCAACCAGCTAATGAGGTCTGTCATATGGAAGACGTTCAAAACCACCCCTCGACAATCATAATCCAAACCATTCAAATCACATACCTTATAAATCATCTTATAAACCATTAGAAATTCATTTGAAACATGTTCATAAATACATAACTCCTCATTTATAAAAAGCTGTTGTAATAATGATTTATAAATGTTGAGCAGACTATGAACAGATGCTTTATAAATGGTTTATAAACAAGGGTTATTCTAAAGCGTTACCGATATCTCAAATTATATTGTAAACAGCAGGGAATGAAATACAACAGGGCTAGACAATTCAAGAACTCACGGCTAAGCTAACTTTGACAGCTGAAACAGAGCAATATTCAGCAAGTTGTTTGGCTTTGCTTTTTCTCATCCCAGCAATGTTCAGACCACTCCTGGTATACAGTACTTACAGTATATACATTACAGTGTTTACATCTCTACCCTAAGTTGGTTATAATTTCAAGTAGCGGTTGATACTTAAAATATTTATCTTGGAAAGCCTGGTTCAAGTACAAAGCCTACTTCTAAAGTCAGGACCTCTTTGTGACTGATATCAACAACAACAACCTCAGGTGTTTTGGGGATGCTAGCGAACGACATCACAGGTGCAGTTAAACCATTCTGTGACTCTTTAATGTTTATGCGTTGCTGCACTGGTTGGTAAAATCTTTTGTACGCCATCAGACACAGGTCATGGCGAGAAAGGTTTTTGTATGCATTACATCACACACACACACACACACACACGCACACACACACACACACCCCCAGAACACACACGCACAAACACCCCAACAGCTATAGCAGATGAGATGCCAGACCCAGGCTGGGGCTGTCTCCCCTTACAGCTACCGCGCTAAACAATTAGCATTTTAATTGTTTTGTGTTTTTGTTGGGTTCCTCTCTCCTCTCCTAGCTCTCGCACGCCCCCGAGGACCTGTAAATCTAACGCATCCTAAGCACATCCTGTATTGTATTGGTGTGGTTCTGCTTTAAGATTTGAGAGGTGAGGGAGCATGGTGACGGAGGTGTTTCCCCCAGGCTAGCCGTCCTGACGTACGGGAGGGACCTGGAGGTTAGTGTCGTGTTTGGGCTCTTCCGTTCAGAGTGCTCCCACAGACCCGCTAACGTTTTACGGCGTTGACTGGCGGGAGAGTCTCTGGTAACGAGGCTCTGGTGAGCCAGAGCTGGTCTGGGGTCTGTTTTATAGCCTCCTACTGCAGCCTGGAGCAGTGGACTCAGTCATTACCCAATGTCTAAACACACACACACACACACACACACACACACACACACACACACACACACACACACACACACACACAGACACACATGCACGCACCCGCGCATGCACGGACGCACACACACACGCACGCACACACGCACGCACACACACACACACACACACACGCACACACACTGATCCCTATCACACACACGCAAATGCACATCTACACACGTGTTAATGGTATTATCCTTCCTGGTCGTGGACATGACCCAAGGCATTAACTAGCACTACTTCCTGGGTAATTCAATGTTACATAAACACCATAGAAACAACAGACAATTAGATAACGTCATTTTAGACGATGTCTGCAGACGCAATATCCAGGCAGATACTGTATTTGTAATGGATAATTATGGGGATACTGTAATCAGAAGTAAATACAAGGAACTATCCGATCTACACTGCAGATAGTGATCAGATAGGGATGGAATGTCTTTGTTGCGTCCCATCATCCTAAACCAAATCTGATAGATTGTGGAGCGCTGGTGTGTCTGTGAGAGTTCACCTCAGCAGCAGCTAAAGCTGTCGTCGGGCCCCGGCCCAAGTGCTCCGTGTCTGGCCCTCCACCAGGAAACTAGGGGCCATTTCACACAGATTTATGGCGCAGGAGAATGAGAGGCCTCCGTCGATAGACACCAGGGAGACGTCAGGGTGAGACTAGAGGGGAAGGCCGTGGACCATTCACCCAGCTGTAGCATAGCCGGGTGTAGCTAGCCCAGATAGCAAGCGGATCTGGGCCATTTATGGGCCGGAACTAAGCCACAAGTGCCAGATCTGACCTGTATATGGCCCTGATCGGATCGCTGTCTGGGTAGGCTTGCGTAAGGCCTACCCTTTTTGTACGGGACTAAAAATCAGTTTATAGTCTCTGTGTGTATCTGAGATTAAGGCATCACGCGAGGAGACGGTCCGACAGAAGGAGAGCTTGCCTAAGGCCTCAGGCTCTTCAGTTCTGCCTGTATACCTTAAATGGTCCTTCCCCGTTGAAACCCACCTCGAAAAAGCAAATATTTTTCTCTGTCTGTTCATCCGCACTCTCCCGGTCCCTGGTCTCCTGCCGGAGTTGGCCCGCCTCCAGGACCGGCATCTGCTTTCTGCGTCCCGAGCCAAGTCTACTGCCAAGTAGACCTCCTCTACATGGAGTGGTTCTTCTCACAGGGGAACGACATTCCGGCAGACCCTCCAGTGATGCTCGGGGTTTTGAGGAGCGGGGAACGCGGCTATACGATCAGAACGATGTGGGGCCATCGCTGGCGCGCTCAGGCACGCGTGGGTTTTGGCGGGGTCGAATAGGTCACGGCCGTGGTGACCAGGAAGACCATGCCTGGGAGAGACCGACTGTAGAGAGGACTTGTTGTCATGATACAGACCTGTCTTTCATGTACTGTAGAAACCTCTGTACAGAAGAACATACCATATCACCATTACCCCAAACTATACAATAACTAACCCTAACCCAGATAGCAAGCGGATCTGGGCCATATACAGGCCGGATCTGGGCCATATACAGGCCAGATCTGGCCCTTGTGGCTTAGTTCCGGCCCATATATGGCCCAGAATCATTACACATCCGCTTGCTATCTGGGAACTATACAACAGTTTACCAGATCTCTACCAAACAATTAATACACACACACACGCACATGCACACGGACACACACATGCGCGCGCACACACACACACGTGCACACACACACACACACACACACACACACACAAATGCTGAGGAAATATAAATATTTTCTAGAATAACTTTGAAGTTCAAACAGGATGATAGTGTTCAAACAGTGGGAAAATGTGCATTTTGTAGCATAATGTAGCTATTGCTGAAATATGGATATTCATACACATATATTTGTCCGCACACCAACTCATCCACAGTAATCTTACCTCTCGGACAACTGAGTTGTGCGAATAATTTATTCAGCAATGAATATATATCTACATGAAAAAAATGCTGGTAGAAGAAAAAAAGAAGATAATTCATGGTCCCCTGAATGTTGAAAACACATTTAATTTGAGGAGAAAAATAGAATCCACCTGCATTATGTGTTGCGCAGTAACCCTCAAGGACATCCCAGAGAAATGTGTGTTTCATTAAAGATCGCCGGGCCTGACGCTGATTGTGTAACGGTCTTTAATCACTCAAATTACATTTTCGTGTTAGCAGTGTAACCGGACAAGCCAGGATACATATTCCTAAAATATGTCTGCGTGGCTCCTTTTAATCCAGTCATCATTAAAAAAAAAAGAGAGAGAAAAATGCCGAACCGTAGCCCATTTTACGGTCTTAAAAAAAAAGTGGGGAGGAGGAGTAAGAGAAGTGGTGACACGGATTTGATATGGAAATAATTATCTCTACAATACATATTAAAACAGCAGGGGGGTCCAGACTGGAGGAGGCCCCTGTGTCTGACAGCACACTTCTGATGTACGGCTCTGCGCATTTCATTAAGGATAAGACGCCGCTGCTCTGAGGCCGAGGAATATCACTGCTGTTTTTTTAATTTGTCAGGTAATTTGTTCCGATGTGATTGAAGGAAACGCTCGTGTAATTGGAGAGAGTCAATCTGGGAAGGAAAGTGGCGAGGAGACGAGGAGCGAGGGAGGGAGGGAGGGAGGGAGGGAGGAGAGATAAAGAAGTGGGGGAAGGTGTAGGGAGAGATGTGTGTACTGAGAGAGACGTACAGTAGAGAACACGGGGCGAGACGCGCTGTTGGATGCTGAGGAGGTTCGGGACAGAATCAGTTAGAGACTCTGGTTGAGCTCACTCCAGCCTCTTCCAAGCATAAGGTTTTGGTTCCCATCGTTGATTAGCTTGTGTGTGTGTGTGTGTGTGTGTGTGTGTGTGTGTGCGTGCGTGGGTGTGTATGCATGTGTGCTCGCTCAACAAATTTTTCCCCCCAAGCTGCCTGAATGCGGTCATTCCCCCCAGACTTTGAGGGCTGGGCGGTCTCTCGGACGGGGAGCTCCACAACAAAGCCCACATCCCGGTGGTCTGCCCTGCAGGCGGGGGGGCGCAGGGCGCGCTCGCTAGCCTCTCTCCAAACACACGGTCACAGCCCCAACGCACCGCCGGCCCCCTCTCAACAAACACTGTGGTCCCCTGATGAGTCACACTCGTCAATTCACAAGTCTCTGGATCTGCAGACGTACGACAGGCGAGACGATCGCGCCCGCCATCGGAACCCGGGGACCCGGCGCCCCCCCCCCCCCCGCCGCCCTCGGAATCCAACCGTTCACTGCGAGGCGTGTCGCCGATGATACCCACGGGCCCGATGCCTGATCCGATCCAGAGTCGGTTCAGTGCCTGCCAATCCTACTCTGGCCGACCCGATTGGGGTCCCTTACCGTAGTGCATCCATGCTAAGCTATCAGAATAAAGACTGGTTATTCCATGCGCGCAAGCGTTAAAACGTCACCTGCTGATGTCGAACTGATATAGAAACATTGAAGACTGTACATTTGTCATGTAGTCGGTGTTACTACTGTATAAACGACACATGTCATCTCAATCCGGATCATTGCTCATGTCTGGAAGGATAAGGACCCCTACAGACACGGTCCTGATTCCTTTAACACGTTGTTAGTGGAAGCGCTGCTCCAGCCGGGGGTAAATCATATAGTTTCCACCGCGTGTGTGCATGCCTCCCACATGGTTATGCACTAACTGCAGCAGACTCCGGCGTCAAGCTTGTTTTATTATGCACACTGATGTACCTCATCTATGATTATGGTTGCTAAGCAGTGATTGTTGCTATGCGAGATGGCGACACATTTTTTGGGTGATTGACAGTACACAGAGTACTTTAAGTTGCAGTAAGAGCATTTGCACGCACGCACGCGCAGGCACACACACACACACACACACACGCACACACACACACACACACACACACACAAACACACACACGCAGAAACATACCCACTAGCACGTTAACACTCCCACTTGTATGCAAACATAGATTTATTCACATATCTTATCCCTGGCTTAATAGATTGTGTCTGTCATTTTAGTTTATGATAAGTATGACATGTTGCCATGGAAACAAGGAGGGATATATGCGCTAAGTGTGATGATGTTGTCTTTGGCATATCTCCTCTCGCATAGTAATGAGCGGAGTGTGTCTGCTAATGAGGAGGCCCGGTTGAAAGGTTCATTCTGTCATAAAAACCAACCGTCTTTTTTTCTCACAGCAACTTCATGTTTACAGTAGCCTACATTTTAATCAAAGTCCACACTTGCAAAAGGGAGGTGGGATTAATGCTAAGTCAATCTGTAGACCCCCCCCCCCCACACGCCCCCCCCCCATCCCAGTAGCTGCTTATTGGCCTTGCCCACCCAGTAATGTGGTGTGCCGACGCTGCCACAATTCCTCCTGCTTCCCGGCTGAGTGTGTATCGATCGCACGCTGGTGTGTATTACACTGAGGGAGGTGTCAGAGAGAGAGAGACATACACACGCAGAGGGAGAGAGAGTGACAGAGAGAGAGAGAGAGAGAGAGAGAGAGAGAGACATACACACGCAGCGGGAGAGAGAGACAGAGGGAGAGAGGCAGACAGACAGAGAGAGTGCAGAGAGAGAGACATACTGTACACACACAGAGAGAGAGAGACATACAGACAGACAGAGAGAGAGGCACACAGAGACTGAAAGAGAGAGAGACATACACACGCACACACAGAGACAGAGGGAGAGAGAGACAGACAGAGAGAGAGGCACACACAGAGGGAGAGAGAGACAGAGAGAGAGACGTAGGGAGATAATCTTGCAGAAACAGCTCACTCAGAGCTGCAATAATAATCATATAATACCTTCAGATCACAGAAATCCCCATGTACCTGTAAGAGCTCTCTGACACATCACATATGGAACAGCTGTAATATTTTTAGCACTTTACAAAAATGCTTGGTGTCTAATGAATGTTACAAAATGTCACTGTTGGGCGTAAACCTCATGTATCCCCACAAATGTATCTCTTTTTTTTCTTGTTTCTTTTTTATTCATACATCAATTGAAAGCTGGGCCTACCCTTTACCACCTCGAAACACCTCCCAGCCCTGGGACCAATTAAATATATTCTAAACAGCTCATTATATGTGATTTTATGTTTAAAAACATAGAAATTAGAATGTTCTTTTCAACATTCTGAAAGAAATTGCCATTTTGAAGATACAAAGGTTTCGTCCTGACAAAACGTACATTATGTTTATCTATATTCATGCTTTTTTTTAGCTACTACATGTAGATAAACATTATGAGATTAACATCGGGCTTGGTTGCAGACTGTTTGATGTTATACATAATTGGCTCTTGTGCCTTTAAATGTGGAAATGTGGAGCGTTTAACCAATTAAAATATACTCAACGCTCCAAGATCAATTGAAGGTAATGGCCATGAAAGACTCGGACCAAAAATACAGCAGTAAAAACCTATTCCCTTGCTTTTAACCTTCTCCCCTAAGGAAATCAATAAGAGGTGAATGGACCGAATATGCAACGCTACAATGCGCTTTCAAGATGCTAATACTCCAGTCGCTAGTGTTAGTAGCTACGTTAATAGCGGTGATAGCAGCATAATGGGCCCTTGTATGTGTGACCAGATTGCATTTGAATATCATATGATTCTTAACCGTAGCTCCTAATATCCCAGGCAATCTCATTTTATCCACATCCTTATTCATGATGCGTCTCCAGACGTGTAGTTTATACCGAAGCGCTTCCCGGGCGCCGCATATTAATACGACGTGTGCGAGGCTAGTTTGAGTCCTCAGAATAGAAGAATCGGGTTTTTACAGTATATCGTACAGATGAAACCATGTCCCCACACCGAGGGGCGTGCCTCCCCCTTGCAGACATGGAGATGAGTGTCCCATGTTTAATTCAGCGATCTCCGGCTCTGACCGGCTCACACAGCGTGTACCGGAGCACAAAGGTGGCGTTTATCTGCCCGGCCCCAGGCAAGCCGGCCGGCTCTCTGACCGCTTATCCCCCGGTCCCATGTCCCCCGGCGCATGGCCAGCGCTGTCCCCCGTATAGGGTGGGGGGGGGGGGGGGGGGGGGCCGGGGGGGGGGGGGCAGGGGTCTGATTCATCGCCTCCCCCGGTGCTGTTCATCACTTTGCCGAGCGGTCCCGGGGGTCCGAGAGATATTTCTCTGGCGCTGCGCTAGCGATGTAGCGACGGAGCGCTCGCAAGCTCTCTGTCTTTGCCTACCTTTTTACCTTACTCTCTCTCTCTCTCTCCTCCCTCCCCCCCACCTCCCCCCGTCGTCCCCGCGCCCGGCGACTCGCTGCGTCTGTCCTCCCCAGGATGGATCCCCTCCCCGGGTTAAAAGATGGGTCCATCAGAGGACCAGCTGGCCTCACTCCTTCATCAGAGACACTGACCTTCTGCTTGTCACCCGCTTAAGCGGCCGTCACATCCACTCCGCCGGCCCATCGGCCAACGCCGCCGGGGAGAGAGACCGGCGGGAGAGAGACCCCGACCCGGCTCACCGCCGGAGGAGAGAGACGCGCAGACGCCCAGAGCTCTAAGTAGTGTCTCCGGCCGTTTGAGCCCGCTGACCACTAGGGGTGAGAAAACGATAGAGACAGAGTCCACCTGTGAAAGACATTAAGGCTACATTAGGATCTAATGTCGGTAGAGTTTTTGTTATGACGTACTGGAACTAAATGAACTAGATGGTATCGTTGTTTTTGTTCGTTATCATCTCCTCTCGTAGCAGTATAGAAATAGGGATACGACATAAAATTATATATTACATTCAATTAGACTAATTTCCGTCTTCTTTTTTGATTATTTTTTCGCCCAGGTATCCGATGTCACTTAAGTACGCGGGAAGACACGGACCTGTCGCCTCCACACGCGCCCGCTTATACCACCGCACATGAAACTTTAACCTTGCCCAATGAGACCTGCGTAAAAGGATATGGGCTCTTTAACTACTGCTTCACTTACAGTGGCGGAGCAAAGCCTGGCGCCGGAACACTTACTGACCTAAAGATGCAGTGACACAAAAAGCTCACAGATAATTAAATATTGATTTTTGTTTTCTAATCCTATATAAAAATTGTCCTGAGACTCCCAGCGGTAGTTTTCACCCTAAGTAAAAGAGAGAGAGAGGTGGGGGTGGTGGTGGTGGGGGGGGGGGGCTGGATTGGCAGTTAACCTCTATTTCATGTGAGGGGAGGAGGGTGTTTGGAGACGGGGGGGTTGGTCGTTTGGGGCGGATGGGGGGGGGGGGTCGTAGGGGAGGCGGGGGCGTTGGAGGCGATCTGTTCTTGGCTCCAGCCTTGAACCTGGCCCGGACCATCACTCTCCTGCCGCCGATGACACCGATCTCCCCCCCTCTAATCTTTCTCCTGGAGCTCAGAGCTCCACCTCCACACCTCCAGACCATTCATATTCCTCTCCACTCCCCCCTACTTCCTCTCTCCTCTCCCTCCTACCCCCACCCATCCACCCCCCACCCACCTCTACTCCCTCCTACCCCCCCAGCAACCCCCCTCACCTCCTCTCTCCTCTCCCTCCTACCCCCCCCCCCCCCCCACCCACCCACCTACTCTCTCCTCTCCCTCCTACCCCCACCCACCCACCCACCCACCTCCACTCCCTCCTACCCCCC
>NW_028176213.1:0-2500 GCF_949987555.1 Borostomias antarcticus
AGAGAGAGCAAAAAAACAACATGTACAACTCTAATAGCCTGCTACGATATTTGGCACATATTTGGCAAGAACATCCTGCAACGGAACATGTGATGCGCAGCGTTTGACCCCGGGCGAGATCCCGCCGCCCTTTCCATTCTGTGAACGCCGCTGCTAAATTGCTCCGGCGTTGTTTATCGAACTCTTGATTCCAAGTCTGACAAGGGCCCCTTTCTCTCTCTCTCTGGGATGGCTGGACTCCCACATTCAGCAGAGGTCATCTCAGCATGCTCAGACAGAACATGGCGATAAGGGAGATGTTTTAGAGAGAGGGAGGGAGAGAGAGAGAGAAGGAGAGGGGGAGGGAGAGGGAGAGGGGGAGAGAGAGAGAAGGAGAGAGGTGGAGAGAGAGAGAGAGAGAGAGAGAGAAGGAGAGGGGTGGAGAGAGAGCCAGATAGAGAGAGAGAGAGAGAAGGGTTCTGGCTCACATTAAGCATGCGCCGGAGCTAACATGAGAGGACAACTTTTCCCCCCCGGTTGCCACGGAGACAGCTGTGTGTGTACGCCAGCGAGTCGGGGTGATGTCATAGCTCGCCCCCCCCCCCCCCTCCCCTCCTCACACACACACACCCAATCGTGCCCCCCCCTCCACACCCCCCTTCTGAGTTCCAATCGTTCTCATCAACAGAGACTGCTAGTTTCTCAGGGTGGACCTGGAGGCCGGCCTACACCAACACATAATGTCACTCGAACCCGAGGTAGTTATCGCCCCTCAAACCTCAGCGCAAGAGTCAAACCCCTCTAGGGAGCCAAAATAAATTATATTTCTATTCAAATGTGCTGCGAGGACTTAGAACGGGATGGATATTCCATTTACGTACTCGTGAAGTATTTGACAAAACAAAACAAAGCGTGATTACACGCACGGCTGCGCATTTCTCCTCAGATATTGCCGGTGTTGTTTTTCAATCGCAACTTTATTTCCACCTTTTGTCGTACGAGTGCTTTTGGTTTGTTTGTAGAATAGCTGCAGGGTTCTGGGCTCCCTCAGAACCAGAACCAGCAGCAGAACCAGACGTGGTTGGAAGAACCAGCAGCAGAACCAGACATGGTTGGAAGAACCAGCAGGAGAACCAGACGTGGTTGGAAGAACCAGCAGCAGAACCAGACGTGGTTGGAAGAACCAGCGGCAGAACCAGACGTGGTTGGAAGAACCAGCAGGAGAACCAGACGTGGTTGGAAGAACCAGCAGCAGAACCAGACGTGGTTGGAAGAACCAGCAGGAGAACCAGACGTGGTTGGAAGAACCAGCAGCAGAACCAGACGTGGTTGGAAGAACCAGCAGCAGAACCAGACGTGGTTGGAAGGGCCCCATGGAGCCACGTTCACTAGAGCGGAAATGCTTTAAATGTAATTACTGGGCAGGGTGAGGCCACTGCATGTTTAATTTAGACCTCTTTTTCCATGTTACTCTCTCTCTTCTCTTCTCTTTCTTTCTTTCTTTCTTTCTTTCTTTCTTTCTCTCTTTCTTTCTTTCTTTCTCTCTTTCTTTCTGTCTTTCCTTCTTTCTTTCCTTCTTTCCTTCTTTCTTTCTTTCTTTCTTTCTTTCTTTCTTTCTTTCTTTCTTTCTTTCTTTCTTTCTTTCTTTCTTTCTTTCTTTCTCTCTCTCTCTTCTCTCCCTTTCTTTCTTTCTTTCTTTCTTTTCTTTCTTTCTTTCTTCTTTCTTTCTTTCTTTCTTTCTTTCTTTCTTTCTTTCTTTCTTTCTTTCTTTCTGTCTTCCTTCTTTCTTTCCTTCTTTCTTTCTTCTTTCTTTCTTTCTTTCTTTCTTCCTTTCTTTCTTTCTTTCTTTCTCTCTCTCTCTCTCTCTCTCTCTCTCTCTCACTCTCTCTCTTTCTCTCTCTCACTCTCACTCTCTCTTTTTCTCTCTCTCTCCATCTCCCTCCCAGCCTCACTGTTTTTGATGTGTCCCTCTCTCCTCTCTCTGACCATACTCCCCAAACCCCGCCCCTTTATTCAAACCCCGCCCCTCTATTCAAACTCCGCCCCTCTATCCAAACCCTGTCCCTCTATCCAAACCCCGCCCCTCTATCCAAACCCTGTCCCTCTATCCAAACCCTGTCCCTCTATCCAAACCCCGTCCCTCTATCCAAACCCCGTCCCTCTATCCAAACCCCGCCCCTCTATCCAAACCCCGCCCCTCTATTCAAACCCTGTCCCTCTATCCAAACCCCACCCCTCTATCCAAACCCCGTCCCTCTATCCAAACCCCGTCCCTCTATTCAAATGTCCCTTCGGGCGTTGGCAGGGAAGACAATGCAGCTCTTGATTCCTGCACCTATTTGAATGGCGCTGGTCTCTATCAGGGGGGTATTTGCATGGAGGAGAGGAGAGATATCCTAGAATAGCAGGCTGGAAAAACAACAGCTCGGCGTTTTAAGACCCGGCCATGAGTTGACTGACGGACGGACGGACAGACAGACAGGTGGACTGGAAGACAGATGGAGAGACAGGCAGGCTGACT
>NW_028176213.1:7500-8998 GCF_949987555.1 Borostomias antarcticus
TACACAACACTACACAACAATACACTACACAACACTACACAACACAACACAGCACAACAATACACTACACAACACACCACTACACTACACACCACAGCACAACAATACACTACACAACACTACACAACAATACACTACACTACTACCAGCTGCCAGGACTGGAGCCACAGCGAGAGGGATGAGAGGTGTGTGGAGGGATGAGAGGGATGAGAGGTGTGTGGACGGATGAGAGGGATGAGAGTTGTGTGGACGGACGAGAGATGTGCGGAGGGATGAGAGGTGTGCGGAGGTGTGTGGAGGGATGAGAGGTGTGCGGAGGGATGAGAGGTGTGTGGAGGGATGAGAGGTGTGTGGAGGGATGAGAGGTGTGCAGAGGGATGAGAGGTGTGTGGAGGGATGAGAGGTGTGTGGACGGACGAGAGGTGTGTGAAGGGATGAGAGGTGTGTGGAGGGATGAGAGGTGTGTGGAGGGATAAGAGGTGTGCGGAGGGATGAGAGGTGTGTGGAGGGATGAGAGGTGTGTGTGATCTAAGCGCGTTCTGCCCGTCGTCCGTTTTCAAGTATTTTCCGCTTCCCTCCGGCTCATAGAGATCTTCTTCTTTTGTCGAGAATTTGTCGAGTATTTTCACACCAGTCAGCGGTTTAGTGTGTGTGTGTGTGTGTGTGTGTGTGTCTGTGTGTGAGTGTGTGTGTGTGTGTGAGTGAGTGTGTGTGTGTGTGTGCGTGCCCCAAAACATTGGGCGCGAACCCGCCGAGACGCCAGACACGCGAGGCGTCACCCTGTTTCTCGGCGACGCTGTAACTTTGTCACTTCAAACATATCTAGTGGTTGTGGCCTCCGTCATCAGTTCGTGACTCGACGTTTCTGAACCTCTGGCTTTGCCTGTTGTCTTATTATTCCTGCCGAATCATTGAGAACACCTTATTTATGCATGTCATCATGTCATCATGTCATCATGTAATCATGTCATCATGTAATCATGTAATAATGACTGGGGTTGAACTTCCTCATATAGCACGGCGTGTGTGTGTGTGTGTGTGTGTGTTGTTCTCTCGTCACACACCTCATACAGTAGTGGGGCCAGTTGAAGCTCGTCTGATTGGTTGATCCACCAGCGTGGAGAGTGTGTGTGGGCGGGAAATCCTCGGTGATGTTCAGATAGCGGCTAATTTGGTCTCTTATCTGGAATATTTAATCTCATCTCCTACCTGCCCACATCTCTCTCTCTCTCTCTGTCTCTCTTTCTCTCTCTCTCTCTGTCTCTCTCTCTCTCTGTCTCTCTTTCTCTCTCTCTCTCTCTCTCTCTATATCTCTCTCTCTCTGTCTCTTTCTCTCTCTCTAAATATATATCTCTCTCTTTCTCTTTCTCTCTCTCTTTCTCTTCTCTCTCTCTCTGTCTCTCTTTCTCTCTCTCTCTCTCTCTCTCTCTCTCTCTCTCTCTCTGTCTCTGTCTATCTCTCTCTCTCTCTCTCTCTCTCTCTCTCTCCCTCTATCTCT
>NW_028176212.1:5000-8014 GCF_949987555.1 Borostomias antarcticus
CTTGTCCTCCATTTCTAGAACATTCTTTGCCTCTCTCTCTCTCTCTCTCTCTCTCTCTGTCAGTATCTCTCTCTCTGTCCATAGAATATACATATTATGAGAAATCAAATCCAAACAAACGCTGATAAATTACAAGTGTTCAGTAATGTGCATATATACTCCAGACCTGTTCTTTGCCCAGCGGTATATTAGAGTCTTTCAGGTGGGAATGAGCACTTAAAAACATCCGAGAGAGGAAGAGAGAGAAGAAGAGAGAGGGAGAGAGAGAGGAAGAGAGAGAGGGAGAGAGAGAAGAAGAGAGAGAGGAAGAGAGAGAGGAAGAGAGAGAGGGAGAGAGAGAGAGGAAGAGAGAGAGGAAGAGAGAGAGAGGAAGAGAGAGAGGAAGAGAGAGAGGAAGAGAGAGAGGGAGAGAGAGAAGAAGAGAGAGAAGAGAGAGAGGGAGAGAGAGAGAGGAAGAGAGAGAGGAAGAGAGAGAGAGGAAGAGAGAGAGGAAGAGAGAGAGGGAGAGAGAGAGAGGAAGAGAGAGAGAGAGGAAGAGAGAGAGAGGAAGAGAGAGAGGAAGAGAGAGAGGAAGAGAGAGAGGGAGAGAGAGAGAGGAAGAGAGAGAGGCAGAGAGAGAGGAAGAGAGAGAGGAAGTGAGAGAGGAAGTGAGAGAGGAAGAGAGAGAGAGGAGAGAGAGAGGAAGAGAGAGAGGAAGAGAGAGGAAGAGAGAGAGGAAGAGAGAGAGGAAGAGAGAGAAGAGAGAGAGGGAGAGAGAGAGGAAGAGAGGCAGAGAGAGAGAGGAAGAGAGAGAGGAAGAGAGAGAGGCAGAGAGAGAGGAAGAGAGAGAGAGGAAGAGAGAGAGGCACAGATTGGCAGAGAGGTAACGAGAGCTAGATAGTGAGCGGTATTGTTATCATAATATTATATATTATAATCATTCATCTTAATACGAAGACGGTCAGTTGAAATGAAATGTGCAGAGTGAGTGATTCTAGGCTCAGAGTCAGATCGGCTGATGATTCACACCCTAATTATACATCTCTTCAAAAACCACATGTAATGAAATAGTCATGGACACCCTGAATCATTCATTGACCTGCTGAAACGGAGGGTTTGAAGGAGGGGAGGACAGACTGGTGAGAAAGGTGAACTCAGTAATTGTCCCTTTTCATCTTTTGTCAGCTCGATATCCTCCGCCTCTTGGGCGAGGAGACCCCTGAGCCACAAAGAGTCTGAGCACCAGCACTTACAGAGAAAGTGACTCCGTAAAAGGCTAATTGATTAATTATGGCTAATTGATTAATTACGGCTAATTGATTAATTACGGTCAGCACCACAAGAACAAATACCAGCCAGCCAACATGGAAACCAGTGTGTTCATATAGGTCTACGCCTCCATTAATGCATGTGAAATGACTTACAGGAAGCTGGGCCAGTGTCCCTTCACTTGGCACGTATAAAATGAGTGAATATCTCATCGATCAATTGGTATTTGCTGAGTCATCGACATGTGGAGTTGGCAGGTTGAAATATAAGCTTGTTTTAGGCTTGGAATTCGCAATCAGGGTTGGATGTTGGCTTGAGCCTTCACTGTCTGTACATTGTGGAATACAATTCATACTTCACTGTCAATATAATAAATAATAATAATTAATACTCCCACCAAGGAATTAATTCAAGACAACAGCTTGAAAGGTCACCTATTGAGTTCAGGTGCAGACTAGCTTGGTATTCACTGAGGCGGGAGGGGGTGGGAGGGGTTGGGGGGGGTTGGGGGGTGGGAGGGGTTGGTGGGGGGTGTGAGGGCGGGGGGGGGTGATCCCTGTCTCCCTGCCCCTTAGGTCACTACATGATGAGTAGGTTAAAAATGCTCACTAGCTCTTTTAATACTCCGTCATTAGAAGCTAGGTGAGGCGCTTTATCACGGTGGTCCAACACTGTGTTCTGTTTGGAAAGACATGTAATTAATGCACATGTTTAATCACCCTCGAACCCGTACAGGTCGTTACTCACCCCCCCCCTCCCCCCTCTCTCTTTATCACCTTCTCTTCCTCCATCTTCCTCTCTCAGGCTTGGGCTGCGTTCCCAATCGCATACTTCTACTTCTTACTACCAGTACCTACTACAGCTGCCCTTAGAAAGTACGTACTTTGCAAGCCGTACTTCGTAGGCATCCAATTGGGACGTACTACCTTGTCATAACATTGCGCCTTGAAATTTGCCCGCATCCGTCGCTGTCCATAACGCGACATTCGTCTACAGCTGTCACGACGCGCACATGTGACGCACATTTCTGCTGCGCACAGGATTGTGGGTCAGAATAGGCAGAAAAGCCTGCTGGCTTGCACACTGCAAAATACGACCGGATGTAGTAGGACATCCTGGTATTTTTGCCATACTGCATGTGGCATACTATGTATTGGGACATACTACATCCTGTTTTGGCGTACTATATAGTAGGGTAGTATGCGATTCGGAACGCAAGCGTGTTCTGTTCCTGTTGCTTCTGTTTCCCCATGTGACTTGCTCAGCCCGTCCATGTTCTATGATGTTTGTTCATATCTTAATCATAATAAGTGATTATTAATGTAAATCTCTTCCACACAATGCAAAACCGTGTGAGTGTTTTTTTGTGTTTTGTTTGTGTCAATTTGATTTTGTTGACGTGCAAATTGTACTTCTGACTTTCGATGTGAAAATGTCGACTCTTGCACTTCTGAAGTGTGTTAGGCTTGTTCTTCTGCGTGTTTGTGTGTGTTTGTATGAGTTTGTGTGTGTTTGTGTGTGTTTGTGTGTGTTTGTGTGTTTGTGTGTGTTAGGCTTGTTCTTCTGTGTGTTTGTGTGTGTTTGTGTGTGTTTGTGTGTGTTTGTGTATGTTAGGCTTGTTCTTCTGTGTGTTTGTGTGTGTTAGGCTTGTTCTTCTGTGTGTTTGTGTGTGTTAGTCTTGTTCTTCTGTGTGTTTGTGTGTGTTTGTGTGTGTTAGGCTTATTCTTCTGTGTGTTTGTGTGTGTTTGTGTGTGTTTGTGTGTGTT
>NW_028176211.1:0-2500 GCF_949987555.1 Borostomias antarcticus
CAGAACAACACCAGAGGAAAAAAACAGACTCTGAACTCACAGATTAAACTTCTCTCTGAACTATATAGGCCTCAGCTCCCAGCTATTACACACCAAACAATGAACTGAAACCTTCAAACAAACAGATGTGTGAGTTATAGCTTCTCTTCACATGACAAACTTATATTGACGCCACCTGTCCAGAAGATGAACCGCAGTGCACTCTGGGAATAATCATGATCAGATGCCTTAATGATAGGTATCACATCCGCAAGGATGATCTAGCGAGATGTCTCCGCCGCCCACGGAGAGACGAAGTTAGTCGACACCTCTCTGACCCTACCGCCGTCCTCCTCGTCATCGTCAACAAAGCCCGGCGCAGAATCCCGGCAGCATGTCGTCGGTTTAATTGGGAGTAAATTACACACTAGAGGCTTCAAGACAGGAGACCGGAGGGGTGGGAGAGGGAGAAGGGGACAGGGTCGACCTACGCTCAGGTGCTCTGTCATTTCAACAGAAGGACAGCTGTTGTGCCGGATCTGCGTAGCCGTAGATCTTAACCCTGTCTAAAAAAAAAAAAAGAGTTTCTGGTGAATTATACGAATTGTCCCCCTCCCCCCCTTCCCACGCAGCAAACCATGCAGGTTGGAAAGTCGTAGGTCTCTTCTCGCCGTTCTCACTCCTCGCGGTTCGGGGACTCGCTTCCGTCCGTGTTCCCCGGCCGACGATGGCGCCGCGATTTCCGCGAGATGAACAGGAGCGAAATCGCCCAGAGCGATCGGAAAACCGAACTCTCGATAACATCTGTCACTGAATATTCAGCTCGCTGCGTGGAATCGCTTGGCCCCCCCTCCCCCCCGCCCTCCTCCCAGCGGACGCGTTATTTTCTTCATCTTATTAATCTGGAGAGAGTCTCACAAAGCAGAGAAGTGCTCCCTGGAACAGGGGTGACATGGGTAATAGCAGGCGTCTCTCGCTCCGAATGGCAATTATCTACATGGGCCTATAGAGGACTATGAGAGGTGTTGGCATGCAGGGCGCCTGACTAAGTTAATGGACTTTTAAATCCACACAGTGCACCAAATTCCCCTATTAAGCCCCCCTCCCAACACCACCCCAGACACACACACACACACACACACACACACACACACACATAGCCCTGCCAAGTGGATTCCCAGTTGTATTTTAAAGGTCATTATGAAATGTCAACAAAGAACATGCTTGCATGCCCCGCCTACTGTAGTCCCGGTTCAGACCCGAGGTTCTGACTCGACCGTATACGGTCGCCATCTTGGGCGAGCAGTGTGGATGAAAGATACCGGGACCCGGCACTGCAGCGGTGGTTTAAACCAAGGGCTCCGTGGGCGGGCTGTAATGGGATACGCCACTCCTGGAGAAGGGCATGACTGACAGGGAGAGACCGCCCGAGGGCTTGGGCCTCCTGCTGGCCGAGAGCGTCCGGCTTGAAGAGAGCTAGGTGGACCACAGAGCCCTGGGCAGCGCCTTGGGCTGCAGGACACTGAGGCAGGAATGTGCGCTGTGAATGCAGCAGGCGCCGTGGCGGACCAGGGAGAACAGGTGCATGTGCACGTGCGCGAGACAGGTCAACCATCTTTCAAGGAACACCGACAAATCCCCCAGGAGGAAAAGTTGAGCTTTGGAATGTTCAAGCTGTATTGATCGGAAGTAGGTGAATAAGGACAGAGAGAGAGAGAGAGAGAGAGAGAGAGAGAGAGAGAGAGAGAGAGAGAGAGAGAGAGGGAGGGAGGGAGGGAGGGAGGGGTGGGGAGGGGGGGCGTGGAATCTAAACACAGCCCTGGGCCACTGGAATGTATCTGTCCATTTCAATTTGCTTTCCTAATTAGTCGATTACAGCCCCCCCCCCCTGAGGACAGCCCCCCGCCCTGAGGACGGCCCCCCCAAGCCTTTCCTCTCCAAACACAGCCTCTGATCGTCACCGAGACCCTCGGTCCCACAAACTCATCTTGACTGCTCGGCTCCCCCTGAGAAGCAACACGGGGGACACAAAATGGCCTCTTCTTCTTCGTCTTCTTTCTTTCTTTCCTTCCTTCCTTCCTTCCTTCCTTCCTTCCTTCCTTCCTTCCTTCCTTCCTTCCTTCCTTCCTTCCTTCCTTCCTTCCTTCCTTCCTTTCTTCTTCCCCCTTCCTTCTTCTTCTTCTTCCTTCCTTATTCTTCGTCATCGTCTTCTTCTTCTTCTACTTTCCTTCCTTCTTTCCTTCATTGTGTGTGTGTGTGTGTTAACTAAATACTACGACATCCACAGCTGACACGGGGGTATCAATCGAACTCAGGCTGGTTTGCGGGCAACAGTGGGGCATCCACTGGACCTGGTTAGAAGATAGGAGGGAGAGAAAGAGAGAGGCACTAGGGGAGACAGAAAACGGTTAGTAGCACGCTGAGCCATTGAAGCAACACAGCTGCCAGAACAGAACAAGCCTGTTTCAGGGTAACCAGCTTCTGTACACAACTTGATATACATACAGTGCATAGCAGAAAA